>NW_022881603.1:42802586-42965172 GCF_003369915.1 Drosophila miranda
CCCTCGTTATACCCAAAACTCAAAATGAGTATTGGGTATATTAGATTTGTGGTAAAAGTGGATGTGTGTAACGTCCAGAAGGAATCGTTTCCGACCCATAAAGTTATATATATTCTTGATCAGCATCAATAGCGAGTCGATTGGGCCCTGTCTGTCTGTCTGTCTGTCCGTCTGTCCGTCTGTCCGTCTGTCGTCGTCCGTCGTCCGTCCCCTTCAGCGCCTAGTGCTCAAAGACTATAAGAGCTAGAGCAACGATGTTTTGGATCCAGACTTCTGTGATATGTCACTGCTACAAAAATATTTCAAAACTTCGCCCCGCCACTTCCGCCCCCACAAAGGACGCAAATATGTGGCATCCACAATTTTAAAGATATGAGAAAACCAAAAACGTAGAGTTGTAAAGAATGACCATATCTTTAAGACTGCGGAATCTGAATTGGATCGTATTATTATTATAGCCAGCATCAAGAAAACAATTTCATTTTTTCTCGCCCTGTCTCTCTCTAACACACACATAGCATAGGCGGCTTTGCTTAGAGTAAAACATTAGCGCCTAGATCTCAGAGACTACAAAAGCTAGAGCAACCAAATTTGTATCCACACTCCTAATATATCGGACCGAGACGAGTTTGTTTCAAAATTTCGCCACACCCCCTTCCGCCCCGCAAAGGAAGAAAATCTGGGGATATTCAAAAATCTCAGAGACTATTAAGGCTAGAGTAACCAAATTTGGTATTCGCACTCCTGTTAGATCTTACTATAAAAACGTGTATCTCAAAATTCGCCAAACCCCTTTCCGCCCACACAAAGGACGAAAATCTGTTGCATCCACAATATTGCACATTTGAGAAAACTAAAAAACGCAGAATCATAGATAATAACCATATCTATCAGATTGCTGAATCTGGATCAGATCAGATCATTTTTATAGCCAAAAGGAACAAATCAATTTGCACTGGCTACGCAGCGCCGACATCACGCTCAGACTGATTTTCTGTCTCTCTCGCACGCACTCTTTGTCGTGTCGTTTAATATAAGCGGCGTCTGCCGGAGCAGAGCAATACTGACTTAGTATCGGGTATAAATGTAGAGTTGCGGTGTCCGCAGCAACTCACAGCGTTCCCCTCGTTATACCCGATACTCAAAATGAGTATTGGGGTATATTAGATTTGTGGTAAAAGTGGATGTGTGTAACGTCCAGAAGGAATCGTTTCCGACCCCATAGGTTAGGTTGGGTTAAGGCGGTAGCCGGGAGGGGGGGGGGGGGGATAAGAGCCTCCCGCCCCAAGCTCACTTGGACCTATAAAAGGTCCGTTGTGTTGCCGCATGGGCATGTGCCCTTCGCGTTGCCCGAACCGTGAGAGCATACTACTGCAGGTTAAGGGCAGTCCCATCCGGTGGCTTGGATGTATTTGGACAAGGTCCCTGGTTTGTTTACGGACAGGTCCGAAATGTCCGTGAGGAAAGCGGCCCCGAGAATTCGAAGACGACGATTTCCAAGGGCTGGGCAGTGGCAGAAGAAGTGGGCGACCGATTCCTCCTCCTCCTCGTCGCGACAACTCCTGCAGAAGTCGTTATGAGGGATTGACAGTCTAGAGGCGTGAGTGCCGATCTGCCAGTGTCCCGTGATGGCTCTAGTAACTGCAGAGCACTGTGCTCTGCTGAGTTTATACAGCTCTGCTGAGCGCTTCTTCGATCGATATGGCCATATCAATCTTGAGACTTTACAGGAAACGGTTTGCTGCCATCTCCTATTGGCATTTTGCTCGAACAATTCGTGCGTTAGGAGCCTGCACGTAGCCAAGGGCATCGCTACTTGCTCCCTCTCCGGTAGGAGAGGAATCGTAGTACCCTGCCTGGCTAGCTCGTCGGCGGCGTCATTCCCCTCGATGTCCCTGTGGCCGGGGACCCATATAAGGAAGAGATCTAACTGCTCTGCGATCTCGTGCAGAGACCTGCGGCAGTCATTTACAGTCGCTGAGTTCGACGATATTGAGCCTAGAGCTTTGATAGCTGCTTGGCTGTCCGAGAAGACGCACACTAAGTGCGTATCTAGAAGTAATTTGGAGACGATCGAAATGGCCTCCTTGATGGCTTCAACCTCCGCTTGGAACACACTACAGTGATCCGGGAGCCTGAAGCAATGACTGATGTTCAGCTCGCTGCAGTAGACTCCGCCTCCACGCGGCCGTCTAGCTTTGAGCCATCAGTGTAGAAGTGGACCGCATTTGCAGGTCCTGGTTCGCCCATCTCCAGTCCTCCCTAGATGGGATTGATACCTGGAAGGGCGTCGAGAGGTGATCACTGGGGATACAGTAATCTGTCCTCTCTGGTAATTGCGGGAGTCTCATCAGGATTTCCGAGTGCCCAACCGCGGATGCTTTCCACAGTCTGGCTTCTCTCATTCTGAGGGCGGAAAGTGTTGCCACCTTCTTTCCCATGAGATCCACAGGGAGGAGGTCCAGCACAGTATCCAGGGCTTCCCCTGGAGTAGTGCGTAGCCCGCCAGTTATGCATAGCTCTGCCATGCGTTGAACTCTGCTGAGTTTATTGAGGCATGTCCTTCTGTCCAAGGCTGGCCACCATACCACCGCTCCATAGAGCATGATTGGTCGTATGATGGCGGTGTAGAGCCACCGAACTATTCCGACCCCATAAAGTATATATATTTTGATCAGCATAATAGGATGTTGTCGTCTGTGTTTCCTTTTGACTTGAGCTAGCCGATGTTTTGATCCAGATTCTGTGATTGTATGCTTTTTTTTTTTTTTTCTATTTACATTTAGCTGCCTGATTATCAGTCGATCATTATAGCAGGCAAATCTTTGCCTGTACGCAGCGCCAATCAGCTCAACTATTTTCTTTCTTCACTCTTTGTCGTTCGTTTATTCGCGTTGCACGACTCTGATTAGTTCTATAATGTTTCGTCCGCAGCCTCCCGTTTGTTATTCCGTATAAAATGAGTATTGGGTATATTAATTTGTGGTAAAGTGGATGTGTGTACTCCAGAAGGAATCGTTTCGACCCATAGTTATTATTTTGATCAGATCTAGCCGAGTCGTTGACCCTGTCTGTCTCGTCCGTCTGTCCGTCCCCTTCAGCGCCTAGTGCTCAAAGACTATAAGAGCTAGAGCAACGATGTTTTGGATCCAGACTTCTGTGATATGTCACTGCTACAAAAATATTTCAAAACTTCGCCCCGCCCACTTCCGCCCCCACAAAGGACGCAAATCTGTGGCATCCACAATTTTAAAGATATGAGAAAACCAAAAACGTAGAATTGTAGAGAATGACCATATCTTTAAGACTGCGGAATCTGAATTGGATCGTATTATTATTATAGCCAGCATCAAGAAAACAATTTCATTTTTTCTCGCCCTGTCTCTCTCTAACATACACGTAGCATAGGCGGCTTTGCTTAGAGTAAAACATTAGCGCCTAGATCTCAGAGACTACAAAAGCTAGAGCAACCAAATTTGGTATCCACACTCCTAATATATCGGACCGAGACGAGTTTGTTTCAAAATTTCGCCACACCCCCTTCCGCCCCCGCAAAGGACGAACATCTGGGGATATTCAAAAATCTCAGAGACTATTAAGGCTAAAGTAACCAAATTTGGTATCCGCACTCCTGTTAGATCTTACTATAAAACGTGTATCTCAAAATTTCGCCAAACCCCCTTCCGCCCACACAAAGGACGAAAATCTGTTGCATCCACAATATTGCACATTTGAGAAAACTAAAAACGCAGAATCATAGATAATGACCATATCTATCAGATTGCTGAATCTGGATCAGATCAGATCATTTTTATAGCCAAAAGGAACAAATCAATTTGCACTGGCTACGCAGCGCCCGACATCACGCTCAGACTGATTTTCTGTCTCTCTCGCACGCACTCTTTGTCGTGTCGTTTAATATAAGCGGCGTCTGCCGGAGCAGAGCAATACTGACTTAGTATCGGGTATAAATGTAGAGTTGCGGTGTCCGCAGCAACTCACAACGTTCCCCCTCGTTATACCCGATACTCAAAATGAGTATTGGGGTATATTAGATTTGTGGTAAAAGTGGATGTGTGTAACGTCCAGAAGGAATCGTTTCCGACCCCATAAAGTATATATATTCTTGATCAGCATCAATAGCCGAGTCGATTGAGCCCTGTCTGTCTGTCCGTCCGTCCGTCTGTCCGTCTGTCCGTCCCCTTCAGCGCCTAGTGCTCAAAGACTATAAGAGCTAGAGCAACGATGTTTTGGATCCAGACTTCTGTGATATGTCACTGCTACAAAAATATTTCAAAACTTCGCCCCGCCCACTTCCGCCCCCACAAAGGACGCAAATCTGTGGCATCCACAATTTTAAAGATATGAGAAAACCAAAAACGTAGAATTGTAGAGAATGACCATATCTTTAAGACTGCGGAATCTGAATTGGATCGTATTATTATTATAGCCAGCATCAAGAAAACAATTTCATTTTTTCTCGCCCTGTCTCTCTCTAACACACACGTAGCATAGGCGGCTTTGCTTAGAGTAAAACATTAGCGCCTAGATCTCAGAGACTACAAAAGCTAGAGCAACCAAATTTGGTATCCACACTCCTAATATATCGGACCGAGACGAGTTTGTTTCAAAATTTCGCCACCCCCCCTTCCGCCCCCGCAAAGGACGAAAATCTGGGGATATTCAAAAATCTCAGAGACTATTAAGGCTAGAGTAACCAAATTTGGTATCCGCACTCCTGTTAGATCTTACTATAAAACGTGTATCTCAAAATTTCGCCAAACCCCCTTCCGCCCACACAAAGGACGAAAATCTGTTGCATCCACAATATTGCACATTTGAGAAAACTAAAAACGCAGAATCATAGATAATGACCATATCTATCAGATTGCTGAATCTGGATCAGATCAGATCATTTTTATAGCCAATAGGAACAAATCAATTTGCAGTGGCTACGCAGCGCCCGACGTCACGCTCAGACTGATTTTCTGTCTCTCTCGCACGCACTCTTTGTCGTGTCGTTTAATATAAGCGGCGTCTGCCGGAGGAGAGCCATACTGACTTAGTATCGGGTATAACCGTAGAGTTGCGGTGTCCGCAGCAACTCACAACGTTCCCCCTCGTTATACCCGATACTCAAAATGAGTATTGGGGTATATTAGATTTGTGGTAAAAGTGGATGTGTGTAACGTCCAGAAGGAATCGTTTCCGACCCCATAAAGTATATATATTCTTGATCAGCATCAATAGCCGAGTCGATTGGCCCTGTCTGTCTGTCTGTCTGTCCGTCTGTCGTCTGTCCGTCTGTCCGTCGTCCGTCTGTCCGTCCCCTTCAGCGCCTAGTGCTCAAAGACTATAAGAGCTAGAGCAACGATGTTTTGGATCCAGACTTCTGTGATATGTCACTGCTACAAAAATATTTCAAAACTTCGCCCCGCCCACTTCCGCCCCCACAAAGGACGCAAATCTGTGGCATCCACAATTTTAAAGATATGAGAAAACCAAAAACGTAGAGTTGTAGAGAATGACCATATCTTTAAGACTGCGGAATCTGAATTGGATCGTATTATTATTATAGCCAGCATCAAGAAAACAATTTCATTTTTTCTCGCCCTGTCTCTCTCTAACACACACGTAGCATAGGCGGCTTTGCTTAGAGTAAAACATTAGCGCCTAGATCTCAGAGACTACAAAAGCTAGAGCAACCAAATTTGGTATCCACACTCCTAATATATCGGACCGAGACGAGTTTGTTTCAAAATTTCGCCACACCCCCTTCCGCCCCCGCAAAGGACGAAAATCTGGGGATATTCAAAAATCTCAGAGACTATTAAGGCTAGAGTAACCAAATTTGGTATCCGCACTCCTGTTAGATCTTACTATAAAACGTGTATCTCAAAATTTCGCCAAACCCCCTTCCGCCCACACAAAGGACGAAAATCTGTTGCATCCACAATATTGCACATTTGAGAAAACTAAAAACGCAGAATCATAGATAATGACCATATCTATCAGATTGCTGAATCTGGATCAGATCAGATCATTTTTATAGCCAATAGGAACAAATCAATTTGCAGTGGCTACGCAGCGCCCGACGTCACGCTCAGACTGATTTTCTGTCTCTCTCGCACGCACTCTTTGTCGTGTCGTTTAATATAAGCGGCGTCTGCCGGAGGAGAGCCATACTGACTTAGTATCGGGTATAACCGTAGAGTTGCGGTGTCCGCAGCAACTCACAACGTTCCCCCTCGTTATACCCGATACTCAAAATGAGTATTGGGGTATATTAGATTTGTGGTAAAAGTGGATGTGTGTAACGTCCAGAAGGAATCGTTTCCGACCCCATAAAGTATATATATTCTTGATCAGCATCAATAGCCGAGTCGATTGGGCCCTGTCTGTCTGTCTGTCTGTCCGTCTGTCCGTCTGTCCGTCCGTCCGTCTGTCCGTCCCCTTCAGCGCCTAGTGCTCAAAGACTATAAGAGCTAGAGCAACGATGTTTTGGATCCAGACTTCTGTGATATGTCACTGCTACAAAAATATTTCAAAACTTCGCCCCGCCCACTTCCGCCCCCACAAAGGACGCAAATCTGTGGCATCCACAATTTTAAAGATATGAGAAAACCAAAAACGTAGAGTTGTAAAGAATGACCATATCTTTAAGACTGCGGAATCTGAATTGGATCGTATTATTATTATAGCCAGCATCAAGAAAACAATTTCATTTTTTCTCGCCCTGTCTCTCTCTAACACACACATAGCATAGGCGGCTTTGCTTAGAGTAAAACATTAGCGCCTAGATCTCAGAGACTACAAAAGCTAGAGCAACCAAATTTGGTATCCACACTCCTAATATATCGGACCGAGACGAGTTTGTTTCAAAATTTCGCCACACCCCCTTCCGCCCCCGCAAAGGACGAAAATCTGGGGATATTCAAAAATCTCAGAGACTATTAAGGCTAGAGTAACCAAATTTGGTATCCGCACTCCTGTTAGATCTTACTATAAAACGTGTATCTCAAAATTTCGCCAAACCCCCTTCCGCCCACACAAAGGACGAAAATCTGTTGCATCCACAATATTGCACATTTGAGAAAACTAAAAACGCAGAATCATAGATAATGACCATATCTATCAGATTGCTGAATCTGGATCAGATCAGATCATTTTTATAGCCAATAGGAACAAATCAATTTGCAGTGGCTACGCAGCGCCCGACGTCACGCTCAGACTGATTTTCTGTCTCTCTCGCACGCACTCTTTGTCGTGTCGTTTAATATAAGCGGCGTCTGCCGGAGGAGAGCCATACTGACTTAGTATCGGGTATAAACGTAGAGTTGCGGTGTCCGCAGCAACTCACAACGTTCCCCCTCGTTATACCCGATACTCAAAATGAGTATTGGGGTATATTAGATTTGTGGTAAAAGTGGATGTGTGTAACGTCCAGAAGGAATCGTTTCCGACCCCATAAAGTATATATATTCTTGATCAGCATCAATAGCCGAGTCGATTGAGCCCTGTCTGTCTGTCTGTCTGTCCGTCTGTCCGTCTGTCCGTCGTCCGTCTGTCCGTCCCCTTCAGCGCCTAGTGCTCAAAGACTATAAGAGCTAGAGCAACGATGTTTTGGATCCAGACTTCTGTGATATGTCACTGCTACAAAAATATTTCAAAACTTCGCCCCGCCCACTTCCGCCCCCACAAAGGACGCAAATCTGTGGCATCCACAATTTTAAAGATATGAGAAAACCAAAAACGTAGAGTTGTAGAGAATGACCATATCTTTAAGACTGCGGAATCTGAATTGGATCGTATTATTATTATAGCCAGCATCAAGAAAACAATTTCATTTTTTCTCGCCCTGTCTCTCTCTAACACACACGTAGCATAGGCGGCTTTGCTTAGAGTAAAACATTAGCGCCTAGATCTCAGAGACTACAAAAGCTAGAGCAACCAAATTTGGTATCCACACTCCTAATATATCGGACCGAGACGAGTTTGTTTCAAAATTTCGCCACACCCCCTTCCGCCCCCGCAAAGGACGAAAATCTGGGGATATTCAAAAATCTCAGAGACTATTAAGGCTAGAGTAACCAAATTTGGTATCCGCACTCCTGTTAGATCTTACTATAAAACGTGTATCTCAAAATTTCGCCAAACCCCCTTCCGCCCACACAAAGGACGAAAATCTGTTGCATCCACAATATTGCACATTTGAGAAAACTAAAAACGCAGAATCATAGATAATGACCATATCTATCAGATTGCTGAATCTGGATCAGATCAGATCATTTTTATAGCCAATAGGAACAAATCAATTTGCAGTGGCTACGCAGCGCCCGACGTCACGCTCAGACTGATTTTCTGTCTCTCTCGCACGCACTCTTTGTCGTGTCGTTTAATATAAGCGGCGTCTGCCGGAGGAGAGCATACTGACTTAGTATCGGGTATAAACGTAGAGTTGCGGTGTCCGCAGCAACTCACAACGTTCCCCCTCGTTATACCCGATACTCAAAATGAGTATTGGGGTATATTAGATTTGTGGTAAAAGTGGATGTGTGTAACGTCCAGAAGGAATCGTTTCCGACCCCATAAAGTATATATATTCTTGATCAGCATCAATAGCCGAGTCGATTAAGCCCTGTCTGTCTGTCTGTCTGTCCGTCTGTCCGTCTGTCCGTCTGTCCGTCCGTCCGTCTGTCCGTCCCTTCAGCGCCTAGTGCTCAAAGACTATAAGAGCTAAAGCAACGATGTTTTGGATCCAGACTTCTGTGATATGTCACTGCTACAAAAATATTTCAAAACTTCGCCCCGCCCACTTCCGCCCCCACAAAGGACGCAAATATGTGGCATCCACAATTTTAAAGATATGAGAAAACCAAAAACGTAGAGTTGTAGAGAATGACCATATCTTTAAGACTGCGGAATCTGAATTGGATCGTATTATTATTATAGCCAGCATCAAGAAAACAATTTCATTTTTTCTCGCCCTGTCTCTCTCTAACACACACATAGCATAGGCGGCTTTGCTTAGAGTAAAACATTAGCGCCTAGATCTCAGAGACTACAAAAGCTAGAGCAACCAAATTTGGTATCCACACTCCTAATATATCGGACCGAGACGAGTTTGTTTCAAAATTTCGCCACACCCCCTTCCGCCCCCGCAAAGGACGAAAATCTGGGGATATTCAAAAATCTCAGAGACTATTAAGGCTAGAGTAACCAAATTTGGTATCCGCACTCCTGTTAGATCTTACTATAAAACGTGTATCTCAAAATTTCGCCAAACCCCCTTCCGCCCACACAAAGGACGAAAATCTGTTGCATCCACAATATTGCACATTTGAGAAAACTAAAAACGCAGAATCATAGATAATGACCATATCTATCAGATTGCTGAATCTGGATCAGATCAGATCATTTTTATAGCCAATAGGAACAAATCAATTTGCAGTGGCTACGCAGCGCCCGACGTCACGCTCAGACTGATTTTCTGTCTCTCTCGCACGCACTCTTTGTCGTGTCGTTTAATATAAGCGGCGTCTGCCGGAGGAGAGCCATACTGACTTAGTATCGGGTATAACCGTAGAGTTGCGGTGTCCGCAGCAACTCACAACGTTCCCCCTCGTTATACCCGATACTCAAAATGAGTATTGGGGTATATTAGATTTGTGGTAAAAGTGGATGAGTGTAACGTCCAGAAGGAATCGTTTCCGACCCCATAAAGTATATATATTCTTGATCAGCATCAATAGCCGAGTCGATTGGGCCCTGTCTGTCTGTCTGTCTGTCCGTCTGTCCGTCTGTCCGTCCGTCCGTCTGTCCGTCCCCTTCAGCGCCTAGTGCTCAAAGACTATAAGAGCTAGAGCAACGATGTTTTGGATCCAGACTTCTGTGATATGTCACTGCTACAAAAATATTTCAAAACTTCGCCCCGCCCACTTCCGCCCCCACAAAGGACGCAAATCTGTGGCATCCACAATTTTAAAGATATGAGAAAACCAAAAACGTAGAGTTGTAAAGAATGACCATATCTTTAAGACTGCGGAATCTGAATTGGATCGTATTATTATTATAGCCAGCATCAAGAAAACCATTTCATTTTTTCTCGCCCTGTCTCTCTCTAACACACACATAGCATAGGCGGCTTTGCTTAGAGTAAAACATTAGCGCCTAGATCTCAGAGACTACAAAAGCTAGAGCAACCAAATTTGGTATCCACACTCCTAATATATCGGACCGAGACGAGTTTGTTTCAAAATTTCGCCACACCCCCTTCCGCCCCCGCAAAGGACGAAAATCTGGGGATATTCAAAAATCTCAGAGACTATTAAGGCTAGAGTAACCAAATTTGGTATCCGCACTCCTGTTAGATCTTACTATAAAACGTGTATCTCAAAATTTCGCCAAACCCCCTTCCGCCCACACAAAGGACGAAAATCTGTTGCATCCACAATATTGCACATTTGAGAAAACTAAAAACGCAGAATCATAGATAATGACCATATCTATCAGATTGCTGAATCTGGATCAGATCAGATCATTTTTATAGCCAAAAGGAACAAATCAATTTGCACTGGCTACGCAGCGCCCGACATCACGCTCAGACTGATTTTCTGTCTCTCTCGCACGCACTCTTTGTCGTGTCGTTTAATATAAGCGGCGTCTGCCGGAGCAGAGCAATACTGACTTAGTATCGGGTATAAATGTAGAGTTGCGGTGGCCGCAGCAACTCACAACGTTCCCCCTCGTTATACCCGATACTCAAAATGAGTATTGGGGTATATTAGATTTGTGGTAAAAGTGGATGTGTGTAACATCCAGAAGGAATCGTTTCCGACCCCATAAAGTATATATATTCTTGATCAGCATCAATAGCCGAGTCGATTGAGCCCTGTCTGTCTGTCCGTCCGTCCGTCTGTCCGTCTGTCCGTCCCCTTCAGCGCCTAGTGCTCAAAGACTATAAGAGCTAGAGCAACGATGTTTTGGATCCAGACTTCTGTGATATGTCACTGCTACAAAAATATTTCAAAACTTCGCCCCGCCCACTTCCGCCCCCACAAAGGACGCAAATCTGTGGCATCCACAATTTTAAAGATATGAGAAAACCAAAAACGTAGAATTGTAGAGAATGACCATATCTTTAAGACTGCGGAATCTGAATTGGATCGTATTATTATTATAGCCAGCATCAAGAAAACAATTTCATTTTTTCTCGCCCTGTCTCTCTCTAACACACACGTAGCATAGGCGGCTTTGCTTAGAGTAAAACATTAGCGCCTAGATCTCAGAGACTACAAAAGCTAGAGCAACCAAATTTGGTATCCACACTCCTAATATATCGGACCGAGACGAGTTTGTTTCAAAATTTCGCCACACCCCCTTCCGCCCCCGCAAAGGACGAACATCTGGGGATATTCAAAAATCTCAGAGACTATTAAGGCTAAAGTAACCAAATTTGGTATCCGCACTCCTGTTAGATCTTACTATAAAACGTGTATCTCAAAATTTCGCCAAACCCCCTTCCGCCCACACAAAGGACGAAAATCTGTTGCATCCACAATATTGCACATTTGAGAAAACTAAAAACGCAGAATCATAGATAATGACCATATCTATCAGATTGCTGAATCTGGATCAGATGAGATCATTTTTATAGCCAATAGGAACAAATCAATTTGCAGTGGCTACGCAGCGCCCGACGTCACGCTCAGACTGATTTTCTGTCTCTCTCGCACGCACTCTTTGTCGTGTCGTTTAATATAAGCGGCGTCTGCCGGAGGAGAGCCATACTGACTTAGTATCGGGTATAACCGTAGAGTTGCGGTGTCCGCAGCAACTCACAACGTTCCCCCTCGTTATACCCAAAACTCAAAATGAGTATTGGGGTATATTAGATTTGTGGTAAAAGTGGATGTGTGTAACGTCCAGAAGGAATCGTTTCCGACCCCATAAAGTATATATATTCTTGATCAGCATCAATAGCCGAGTCGATTGGGCCCTGTCTGTCTGTCTGTCTGTCCGTCTGTCCGTCTGTCCGTCTGTCCGTCCGTCTGTCCGTCCCCTTCAGCGCCTAGTGCTCAAAGACTATAAGAGCTAGAGCAACGATGTTTTGGATCCAGACTTCTGTGATATGTCACTGCTACAAAAATATTTCAAAACTTCGCCCCGCCCACTTCCGCCCCCACAAAGGACGCAAATATGTGGCATCCACAATTTTAAAGATATGAGAAAACCAAAAACGTAGAGTTGTAAAGAATGACCATATCTTTAAGACTGCGGAATCTGAATTGGATCGTATTATTATTATAGCCAGCATCAAGAAAACAATTTCATTTTTTCTCGCCCTGTCTCTCTCTAACACACACATAGCATAGGCGGCTTTGCTTAGAGTAAAACATTAGCGCCTAGATCTCAGAGACTACAAAAGCTAGAGCAACCAAATTTGGTATCCACACTCCTAATATATCGGACCGAGACGAGTTTGTTTCAAAATTTCGCCACACCCCCTTCCGCCCCCGCAAAGGAAGAAAATCTGGGGATATTCAAAAATCTCAGAGACTATTAAGGCTAGAGTAACCAAATTTGGTATCCGCACTCCTGTTAGATCTTACTATAAAACGTGTATCTCAAAATTTCGCCAAACCCCTTTCCGCCCACACAAAGAACGAAAATCTGTTGCATCCACAATATTGCACATTTGAGAAAACTAAAAACGCAGAATCATAGATAATAACCATATCTATCAGATTGCTGAATCTGGATCAGATCAGATCATTTTTATAGCCAAAAGGAACAAATCAATTTGCACTGGCTACGCAGCGCCCGACATCACGCTCAGACTGATTTTCTGTCTCTCTCGCACGCACTCTTTGTCGTGTCGTTTAATATAAGCGGCGTCTGCCGGAGCAGAGCAATACTGACTTAGTATCGGGTATAAATGTAGAGTTGCGGTGTCCGCAGCAACTCACAGCGTTCCCCCTCGTTATACCCGATACTCAAAATGAGTATTGGGGTATATTAGATTTGTGGTAAAAGTGGATGTGTGTAACGTCCAGAAGGAATCGTTTCCGACCCCATAGGTTAGGTTAGGTTAAGGCGGTAGCCGGGAGGGGGGGGGGGGGGATAAGAGCCTCCCGCCCCCAAGCTCACTTGGACCTATAAAAGGTCCGTTGTGTTGCCGCATGGGCATGTGCCCCTTCGCGTTGCCCGAACCGTGAGAGCATACTACTGCAGGTTAAGGGCAGTCCCATCCGGTGGCTTGGATGTATTTGGACAAGGTCCCTGGTTTGATTACGGACAGGTCCGAAATGTCCGTGAGGAAAGCGGCCCCGAGAATTCGAAGACGACGATTTCCAAGGGCTGGGCAGTGGCAGAAGAAGTGGGCGACCGATTCCTCCTCCTCCTCGTCGCGACAACTCCTGCAGAAGTCGTTATGAGGGATTGACAGTCTAGAGGCGTGAGTGCCGATCTGCCAGTGTCCCGTGATGGCTCTAGTAACTGCAGAGCACTGTGCTCTGCTGAGTTTATACAGCTCTGCTGTGCGCTTCTTCGATCGATATGGCCATATCAATCTTGAGACTTTACAGGAAACGGTTTGCTGCCATCTCCTATTGGCATTTTGCTCGAACAATTCGTGCGTTAGGAGCCTGCACGTAGCCAAGGGCATCGCTACTTGCTCCCTCTCCGGTAAGAGAGGAATCGTAGTACCCTGCCTGGCTAGCTCGTCGGCGGCGTCATTCCCCTCGATGTCCCTGTGGCCGGGGACCCATATAAGGAAGAGATCTAACTGCTCTGCGATCTCGTGCAGAGACCTGCGGCAGTCATTTACAGTCGCTGAGTTCGACGATATTGAGCCTAGAGCTTTGATAGCTGCTTGGCTGTCCGAGAAGACGCACACTAAGTGCGTATCTAGAAGTAATTTGGAGACGATCGAAATGGCCTCCTTGATGGCTTCAACCTCCGCTTGGAACACACTACAGTGATCCGGGAGCCTGAAGCAATGACTGATGTTCAGCTCGCTGCAGTAGACTCCGCCTCCCACGCGGCCGTCTAGCTTTGAGCCATCAGTGTAGAAGTGGACCGCATTTGCAGGTCCTGGTTCGCCCATCTCCCAGTCCTCCCTAGATGGGATTGATACCTGGAAGGGCGTCGAGAGGTGATCACTGGGGATACAGTAATCTGTCCTCTCTGGTAATTGCGGGAGTCTCATCAGGATTCCGAGTGCCCAACCGCGGATGCTTTCCACAGTCTGGCTTTTCTCATTCTGAGGGCGGAAAGTGTTGCCACCTTCTTTCCCATGAGATCCACAGGGAGGAGGTCCAGCACAGTATCCAGGGCTTCCCCTGGAGTAGTGCGTAGCCCGCCAGTTATGCATAGCTCTGCCATGCGTTGAACTCTGCTGAGTTTATTGAGGCATGTCCTTCTGTCCAAGGCTGGCCACCATACCACCACTCCATAGAGCATGATTGGTCGTATGATGGCGGTGTAGAGCCACCGAACTATTCCGACCCCATAAAGTATATATATTCTTGATCAGCATCAATAGCCGAGTCGATTGAGCCCTGTCTGTCTGTCCGTCCGTCCGTCTGTCCGTCTGTCCGTCTGTCCGTCCCCTTCAGCGCCTAGTTCTCAAAGACTATAAGAGCTAGAGCAACGATGTTTTGGATCCAGACTTCTGTGATATGTCACTGCTACAAAAATATTTCAAAACTTCGCCCCGCCCACTTCCGCCCCCACAAAGGACGCAAATCTGTGGCATCCACAATTTTAAAGATATGAGAAAACCAAAAACGTAGAATTGTAGAGAATGACCATATCTTTAAGACTGCGGAATCTGAATTGGATCGTATTATTATTATAGCCAGCATCAAGAAAACAATTTCATTTTTTCTCGCCCTGTCTCTCTCTAACACACACGTAGCATAGGCGGCTTTGCTTAGAGTAAAACATTAGCGCCTAGATCTCAGAGACTACAAAAGCTAGAGCAACCAAATTTGGTATCCACACTCCTAATATATCGGACCGAGACGAGTTTGTTTCAAAATTTCGCCACACCCCCTTCCGCCCCCGCAAAGGACGAAAATCTGGGGATATTCAAAAATCTCAGAGACTATTAAGGCTAGAGTAACCAAATTTGGTATCCGCACTCCTGTTAGATCTTACTATAAAACGTGTATCTCAAAATTTCGCCAAACCCCCTTCCGCCCACACAAAGGACGAAAATCTGTTGCATCCACAATATTGCACATTTGAGAAAACTAAAAACGCAGAATCATAGATAATGCCCATATCTATCAGATTGCTGAATCTGGATCAGATCAGATCATTTTTATAGCCAATAGGAACAAATCAATTTGCAGTGGCTACGCAGCGCCCGACGTCACGCTCAGACTGATTTTCTGTCTCTCTCGCACGCACTCTTTGTCGTGTCGTTTAATATAAGCGGCGTCTGCCGGAGGAGAGCCATACTGACTTAGTATCGGGTAAAACCGTAGAGTTGCGGTGTCCGCAGCAACTCACAACGTTCCCCCTCGTTATACCCGATACTCAAAATGAGTATTGGGGTATATTAGATTTGTGGTAAAAGTGGATGTGTGTAACATCCAGAAGGAATCGTTTCCGACCCCATAGGTTAGGTTAGGTTAAGGCGGTAGCCGGGAGGGGGGGGGGGGGGGGATAAGAGCCTCCCGCCCCAAGCTCACTTGGACCTATAAAAGGTCCGTTGTGTTGCCGCATGGGCATGTGCCCCTTCGCGTTGCCCGAACCGTGAGAGCATACTACTGCAGGTTAAGGGCAGTCCCATCCGGTGGCTTGGATGTATTTGGACAAGGTCCCTGGTTTGTTTACGGACAGGTCCGAAATGTCCGTGAGGAAAGCGGCCCCGAGAATTCGAAGACGACGATTTCCAAGGGCTGGGCAGTGGCAGAAGAAGTGGGGGACCGATTCCTCCTCCTCCTCGTCGCGACAACTCCTGCAGAAGTCGTTATGAGGGATTGACAGTCTAGAGGCGTGAGTGCCGATCTGCCAGTGTCCCGTGATGGCTCTAGTAACTGCAGAGCACTGTGCTCTGCTGAGTTTATACAGCTCTGCTGAGCGCTTCTTCGATCGATATGGCCATATCAATCTTGAGACTTTACAGGAAACGGTTTGCTGCCATCTCCTATTGGCATTTTGCTCGAACAATTCGTGCGTTAGGAGCCTGCACGTAGCCAAGGTCATCGCTACTTGCTCCCTCTCCGGTAGGAGAGGAATCGTAGTACCCTGCCTGGCTAGCTCGTCGGCGGCGTCATTCCCCTCGATGTCCCTGTGGCCGGGACCCATATAAGGAAGAGATCTAACTGCTCTGCGATCTCGTGCAGAGACCTGCGGCAGTCATTTACAGTCGCTGAGTTCGACGATATTGAGCCTAGAGCTTTGATAGCTGCGTGGCTGTCCGAGAAGACGCACACTAAGTGCGTATCTAGAAGTAATTTGGAGACGATCGAAATGGCCTCCTTGATGGCTTCAACCTCCGCTTGGAACACACTACAGTGATCCGGGAGCCTGAAGCAATGACTGATGTTCAGCTCGCTGCAGTAGACTCCGCCTCCCACGCGGCCGTCTAGCTTTGAGCCATCAGTGTAGAAGTGGACCGCATTTGCAGGTCCTGGTTCGCCCATCTCCCAGTCCTCCCTAGATGGGATTGATACCTGGAAGGGCGTCGAGAGGTGATCACTGGGGATACAGTAATCTGTCCTCTCTGGTAATTGCGGGAGTCTCATCAGGATTTCCGAGTGCCCAACCGCGGATGCTTTCCACAGTCTGGCTTCTCTCATTCTGAGGGCGAAAAGTGTTGCCACCTTCTTTCCCATGAGATCCACAGGAGGAGGTCCAGCACAGTATCCAGGGCTTCCCCTGGAGTAGTGCGTAGCCCGCCAGTTATGCATAGCTCTGCCATGCGTTGAACTCTGCTGAGTTTATTGAGGCATGTCCTTCTGTCCAAGGCTGGCCACCATACCACCGCTCCATAGAGCATGATTGGTCGTATGATGGCGGTGTAGAGCCACCGAACTATTCCGACCCCATAAAGTATATATATTCTTGATCAGCATCAATAGCCGAGTCCGTCTGTCCGTCTGTCCGTCCCCTTCAGCGCCTAGTTCTCAAAGACTATAAGAGCTAGAGCAACGATGTTTTGGATCCAGACTTCTGTGATATGTCACTGCTACAAAAATATTTCAAAACTTCGCCCCGCCCACTTCCGCCCCCACAAAGGACGCAAATCTGTGGCATCCACAATTTTAAAGATATGAGAAAACCAAAAACGTAGAATTGTAGAGAATGACCATATCTTTAAGACTGCGGAATCTGAATTGGATCGTATTATTATTATAGCCAGCATCAAGAAAACAATTTCATTTTTTCTCGCCCTGTCTCTCTCTAACACACACGTAGCATAGGCGGCTTTGCTTAGAGTAAAACATTAGCGCCTAGATCTCAGAGACTACAAAAGCTAGAGCAACCAAATTTGGTATCCACACTCCTAATATATCGGACCGAGACGAGTTTGTTTCAAAATTTCGCCACACCCCCTTCCGCCCCCGCAAAGGACGAACATCTGGGGATATTCAAAAATCTCAGAGACTATTAAGGCTAAAGTAACCAAATTTGGTATCCGCACTCCTGTTAGATCTTACTATAAAACGTGTATCTCAAAATTTCGCCAAACCCCCTTCCGCCCACACAAAGGACGAAAATCTGTTGCATCCACAATATTGCACATTTGAGAAAACTAAAAACGCAGAATCATAGATAATGACCATATCTATCAGATTGCTGAATCTGGATCAGATCAGATCATTTTTATAGCCAAAAGGAACAAATCAATTTGCACTGGCTACGCAGCGCCCGACATCACGCTCAGACTGATTTTCTGTCTCTCTCGCACGCACTCTTTGTCGTGTCGTTTAATATAAGCGGCGTCTGCCGGAGCAGAGCAATACTGACTTAGTATCGGGTATAAATGTAGAGTTGCGGTGGCCGCAGCAACTCACAACGTTCCCCCTCGTTATACCCGATACTCAAAATGAGTATTGGGGTATATTAGATTTGTGGTAAAAGTGGATGTGTGTAACATCCAGAAGGAATCGTTTCCGACCCCATAAAGTATATATATTCTTGATCAGCATCAATAGCCGAGTCGATTGAGCCCTGTCTGTCTGTCCGTCCGTCCGTCTGTCCGTCTGTCCGTCCCCTTCAGCGCCTAGTGCTCAAAGACTATAAGAGCTAGAGCAACGATGTTTTGGATCCAGACTTCTGTGATATGTCACTGCTACAAAAATATTTCAAAACTTCGCCCCGCCCACTTCCGCCCCCACAAAGGACGCAAATCTGTGGCATCCACAATTTTAAAGATATGAGAAAACCAAAAACGTAGAATTGTAGAGAATGACCATATCTTTAAGACTGCGGAATCTGAATTGGATCGTATTATTATTATAGCCAGCATCAAGAAAACAATTTCATTTTTTCTCGCCCTGTCTCTCTCTAACACACACGTAGCATAGGCGGCTTTGCTTAGAGTAAAACATTAGCGCCTAGATCTCAGAGACTACAAAAGCTAGAGCAACCAAATTTGGTATCCACACTCCTAATATATCGGACCGAGACGAGTTTGTTTCAAAATTTCGCCACACCCCCTTCCGCCCCCGCAAAGGACGAAAATCTGGGGATATTCAAAAATCTCAGAGACTATTAAGGCTAAAGTAACCAAATTTGGTATCCGCACTCCTGTTAGATCTTACTATAAAACGTGTATCTCGAAATTTCGCCAAACCCCCTTCCGCCTACACAAAGGACGAAAATCTGTTGCATCCACAATATTGAACATTTGAGAAAACTAAAAACGCAGAATCATAGATAATGACCGTATCTATCAGATTGCTGAATCTGGATCAGATCAGATCAATTTTATAGCCAAAAGGAACAAATCAATTTGCACTGGCTACGCAGCGCCCGACGTCACGCTCAGACTGATTTTCTGTCTCTCTCGCACGCACTCTTTGTCGTGTCGTTTAATATAAGCGGCGTCTGCCGGAGCAGAGCAATACTGACTTAGTATCGGGTATAAATGTAGAGTTGCGGTGGCCGCAGCAACTCACAACGTTCCCCCTCGTTATACCCGATACTCAAAATGAGTATTGGGGTATATTAGATTTGTGGTAAAAGTGGATGTGTGTAACGTCCAGAAGGAATCGTTTCCGACCCCATAAAGTATATATATTCTTGATCAGCATCAATAGCCGAGTCGATTGAGCCCTGTCTGTCTGTCCGTCCGTCCGTCTGTCCGTCTGTCCGTCCCCTTCAGCGCCTAGTGCTCAAAGACTATAAGAGCTAGAGCAACGATGTTTTGGATCCAGACTTCTGTGATATGTCACTGCTACAAAAATATTTCAAAACTTCGCCCCGCCCACTTCCGCCCCCACAAAGAACGAAAATCTGTGGCATCCACAATTTTAAAGATATGAGAAAACCAAAAACGTAGAATTGTAGAGAATGACCATATCTTTAAGACTGCGGAATCTGAATTGGATCGTATTATTATTATAGCCAGCATCAAGAAAACAATTTCATTTTTTCTCGCCCTGTCTCTCTCTAACACACACGTAGCATAGGCGGCTTTGCTTAGAGTAAAACATTAGCGCCTAGATCTCAGAGACTACAAGAGCTAGAGCAACCAAATTTGGTATCCACACTCCTAATATATCGGACCGAGACGAGTTTGTTTCAAAATTTCGCCACACCCCCTTCCGCCCCCGCAAAGGACGAAAATCTGGGGATATTCAAAAATCTCAGAGACTATTAAGGCTAGAGTAACCAAATTTGGTATCCGCACTCCTGTTAGATCTTACTATAAAACGTGTATCTCAAATTTCGCCCACCCCCTTCCGCCCACACAAAGGACGAAAATCTGTTGCATCCACAATATTGCACATTGAGAAAACTAAAAACGCAGAATCATAGATAATGACCATATCTATCAGATTGCTGAATCTGGATCAGATCAGATCATTTTTATAGCCAATAGGAACAAATCAATTTGCAGTGGCTACGCAGCGCCCGACGTCACGCTCAGACTGATTTTCTGTCTCTCTCGCACGCACTCTTTGTCGTGTCGTTTAATATTAGCGGCGTCTGCCGGAGGAGAGCCATACTGACTTAGTATCGGGTATAACTGTAGAGTTGCGGTGTCCGCAGCAACTCACAACGTTCCCCCTCGTTATACCCGATACTCAAAATGAGTATTGGGGTATATTAGATTTGTGGTAAAAGTGGATGTGTGTAACGTCCAGAAGGAATCGTTTCCGACCCCATAAAGTATATATATTCTTGATCAGCATCAATAGCCGAGTCGATTGAGCCCTGTCTGTCTGTCCGTCCGTCCGTCTGTCCGTCTGTCCGTCCCCTTCAGCGCCTAGTGCTCAAAGACTATAAGAGCTAGAGCAACGATGTTTTGGATCCAGACTTCTGTGATATGTCACTGCTACAAAAATATTTCAAAACTTCGCCCGCCCACTTCCGCCCCCACAAAGGACGAAAATCTGTGGCATCCACAATTTTAAAGATATGAGAAAACCAAAAACGTAGAATTGTAGAGAATGACCATATCTTTTAGACTGCGGAATCTGAATTGGATCGTATTATTATTATAGCCAGCATCAAGAAAACAATTTCATTTTTTCTCGCCCTGTCTCTCTCTAACACACACGTAGCATAGGCGGCTTTGCTTAGAGTAAAACATTAGCGCCTAGATCTCAGAGACTACAAAAGCTAGAGCAACCAAATTTGGTATCCACACTCCTAATATATCGGACCGAGACGAGTTTGTTTCAAAATTTCGCCACACCCCTTCCGCCCCCGCAAAGGACGAAAATCTGGGGATATTCATAAATCTCAGAGACTATTAAGGCTAGAGTAACCAAATTTGGTATCCGCACTCCTATTAGATCTTACTATAAAACGTGTATCTCAAAATTTCGCCCACCCCCTTCCGCCCACACAAAGGACGAAAATCTGTTGCATACATATTCATCAGACATATTTCGCACCGCACACCACCGCTTCCGCCCACGCACAAACGGACGAAAATCTGTTGCATCACAATATTGCACATTCGAGAAAACTAAAAACGCAGAAATCATAGATAATGACATATCTATCAGATATTGCTGCCATCATGCATCGAGAAAACTAAAAACGCAGAATCATAGATAATGACCATATCTATCAGATTGCTGAATCTGGATCAGATCAGATCATTTTTATAGCCATAGAAGAAATCAATTTGCAGTGGCTACGCAGCGCCCGACGTCACGCTCAGACTGATTTTCTGTCTCTCTCGCACGCACTCTTTGTCGTGTCGTTTAATATTAGCGGCGTCTGCCGGAGGAGAGCCATACTGACTTAGTATCGCGTATAACCGTAGAGTTGCGGTGTCCGCAGCAACTCACAACGTTCCCTCTCGTTTTTGTTATACCCGATACTCAAAATGAGTATTGGGGTATAATAGATTTGTGGTAAAAGTGGATGTGTGTAACGTCCTGAAGGAATCGTTTCCGACCCCATAAAGTATATATATTCTTGATCAGCATCAATAGCCGAGTCGATAGAGCCCTGTCTGTCTGTCCGTCCGTCCGTCCGTCCGTCTGTCCGTCCCCTTCAGCGCCTAGTGCTCAAAGACTATAAGAGCTAGAACAACGATGTTTTGGATCCAGACTTCTGTGATATGTCACTGCTACAAAAATATTTCAAAACTTTGCCCCGCCCACTTCCGCCCCCACAAAAGGCGAAAATCTGTCGCATCCACAGTTTCGACGATGAGATAAAACCAAAAACGGAGAATCGTAGAGAATGACCATATCTTTTAGACTGCAGAATCTGAATTGGATCGTATTATTATTATGGCCAGCATCAAGAAAACAATTTAATTTTTTCTCGCCCTGTCTCTCTCTAACACACAGGTAGCATAGGCGGCTTTGCTTAGAGTAAAACATTAGCGCCTAGATCTCAGAGACTATAAAAGCTAGAGCAACCAAATTTAGTATCCACACTCCTAATATATCGGACCGAGACGAGTTTGTTTCAAAATTTCGCCACACCCCCTTCCGCCCCCGCAAAGGACGAAAATCTGGAGATATTCATAAATCTCAGAGACTATTAAGGCTAGAGTAACCAAATTTAGTATCCGCACTCCTGTTAGATCTCACTATAAAACGTATAACTCAGAATTTCGCCCCACCCCCTTCCGCCCCCACAAAGGACGAAAATCTGTTGCATCCACAATATTGCAGATTCGAGATCGGATCATTTTTATACCCAAAAGGAACAAATCAATTTGCACTGGCTACGCAGCGCGCGACGTCACGCTCAGACTGATTTTCTGTCTCTCTCGCACGCACTCTTTGTCGTGTCGTTCAATATTAGCGGCGTCTGCCGGAGGAGAGCCATACTGACTAAGTATCGGGTATAGCTGTAGAGTTGCGGTGTCCGCAGCAACTCACAACGTTCCCCCTCGTTTTTGTTATACCCCATACTCAAAATGAGTATTGGGGTATATTAGATTTGTGGTAAAAGTGGATGTGTGTAACGTCCGAAGGAATCGTTTCCGACCCCATAAAGTATATATATTCTTGATCAGCATCAATAGCCGAGTCGATTGAGCCCTGTCTGTCTGTCCGTCTGTCCGTCTGTCCGTCCGTCCGTCTGTCCGTCCCTATTAGCGCCTAGTGCTCAAAGACTATAAGAGCTAGAACAACGATGTTTTGGATCCAGACTTCTGTGATATGTCACTGCTACAAAAATATTTCAAAGGGCGAAAATCTGTGGCATCCACAGTTTCGACGATACGATAAAACCAAAAACGGAGAATCGTAGAGAATGACCATATCTTTTAGACTGCAGAATCTGAATTGGATCGTATTATTATTATAGCCAGCATCAAGAAAACAATTTCATTTTTTCTCGCCCTGTCTCTCTCTAACACACAGGTAGCATAGGCGGCTTTGCTTAGAGTAGAACATTAGCGCCTAGATCTCAGAGACTATAAAAGTTAGAGCAACCAAATTTGGTATCCACACTCCTTATATATCGGACCGAGACGAGTTTGTTTCAAAATTTCGCCATACCCCCTTCCGCCCACGCAAAGGACGAAAATCTGGGGATATTCACAAATCTCAGAGACTATTAAGGCTAGAGTAACCAAATTTGGTATCCGCACTTCTGTTAGATCTCACTATAAAACGTATATCTCGAAATTTCGTCCCACCCCCTTCCGCCCACACAAAGGACGAAAATCTGTTGCATCCACAATATTGCACATTCGAGAATATTAAAAACGCAGAATCATAGAGAATGACCATATCTATCCGGTTGCTGAATCTGGATCAGATCGGATCATTTTTATAGCCAAAAGGAGCAAAACAATTGGCAGTGGCTACGCAGCTATGCGTTCGCCGTCTCTATCTCCCTCTCTCTCTATCTCTCTGCCCTGAAAAAAATAAAAACAACCCCCGGCAATGCAAGGCTTGCTGTGCAATAGCGATGTCTTTTTCTTTGTTTTACGCTCAACATTCTGACCAATACCCCTTTATCCAAAAAAGAGGGATACCCGATGCCCCGATGCCCCGATGCCCCTCTCTCTTCAAACAAGCGCACCGCGGTGTCAGCTTGTCCATGTCTCAGTTCAATCACCCCCTCCCACATTAACAAATCAATCTGTCCATTTGCCTACAAAAAGACTAAATAGAGAGAGACACACAGCATGCCCAGCAATATCACTTGTCCAAAGAGGAAGAGCGAGAGCAATGAACATAAATTTGTAAATAAATAAATAAATAAACATTATATAGTATGTGTACATATATGCAGCTGTTTGAATGAGCCGTTATGTTTAGGGAGTGGAAGGGGACCAGCGAATGCAAGTGTGAAAGTGATATAAATGCCTTTAGAAAGAATGAGAATTGGCTGTAAAAAAACCGCGAAATCTTAACACCAGGGGCTCTCTCACTCTTTCCGCAAGCCAAAAAGAGGGAGAGAGCATCACCCAGGCCCCGGCAATTGGTAAACAATTTGTTAACCGTTACAGTAAGGGAGGGGGACACGAAAATGTTTTCACTCCAAATATGCGTATGGAAGAAATGAGAAAAAAGCCGCTCCATTTTTTTCCGTTATTTGAGTTATTCTCTCAGTTCTCTGGCCTACACAGACAAGTGTTCTCTCAATAGAGCAAATGTCCATACATACAAAAGCTGCAAATGTCTAACAAGGTGACGTCATCACCACAGCTGCTCTCTTTCAGCGATTATCATACGGCACCTTATTGGTGAATTCACCTAGTATGTCTATTTGGAAAACATGAATTGAATTGTCCGTTTGTTCCGCATGCTTCTCTGCCCCACTCAGAAAAGAGTTCTATCAACTGTCTGTTCACATCCTTACACATTTACATATGGATGCAAGTGTCTTTATTAACAAGATGACGTCATCACCACACTTGCTGTCTTTCGGCGATTATCATACGCCACCTTATTCGTGCATTCACCATGTAAGTCTCTTTCCGCATGCTTTGACTCCGTTCTCTCTTTCTTGAGTGACTCACTCGTAAAAAGACCGCGAAATCTCAATAGGCCGTTTTTCGGTGGGACCAGTTGATATCGAGCCAGGCAGAGCGATAGAGACTTTTTACCGATTACCGATTTCGAATTAAACCCATTCAAACTAGTTTAGCTTTTAACTTATTAAATAAAATTAGTGCTTGCTTATTAAGGTATAGGGCCTTAGTTTTTCTGCGCCGATCGTTAGTTAGAAACTAATAACATGTAAGATATGAATATTAGTTTATAAGATTTGAATATTAGTTTAAGATTTACTCATCGATAGTATTATAAGAAATACCAATGTACTCGATATATCGATACTTGTCCTCGACAAGTATCGATATGCCAACACACATTCATTCGAATACGCCGATCAAGAAAGAAGAACATATAATAAAACCGTGCTATTAAAAGTTGACATATAAGGTGTGGGGTTTGCCCAAAAAAAACAAAAAAAAAAACTCTGCGATGAACAATGCAGTCAGCCAAAGAGACCGGATGGGGCATGTTTTAACTGTTGGAGTACCAGCCACCTATATTCGCAGTGCCCGAAACGAAAGATAGCCACTAGGGTAGCTGCAGTTCAAGATGAGGAGCGCCAAGGAAAAAAAACCAACGACGATTTAGCGGCTGTCCAGTTAATCACTTTATGACTTCCGTTTGGTGAACAAAGAGGCGTCAGTATTTTTAGTCTATTTGATACAGGTAGCCCTGTAAGTTTTATTCATAAGTCTTTGATACCGAAGTCGGCTATAGTTGAAGCCTATAATGAAGTTAGGAAATACTATGGACTAGGAGGACAACCAATTCCCATATGGGGAAAATTTAAGTGCCATATTGAATTTTGCACAAAGAAATATATCGTTTTATTAAACATCGTAGATGATAACATGCTGCCTTTGCCGGTATTGTTGGGACGCGATGCCCTTAAAGTTATTGAAGTAAAATTAGTTCATAAGAAAAATATCAATGCGAAGCAACACACATCATTAAGTTCGTTAAAGCAAAAAGCTATTAGTTTAACCTGCGCGTCTTTATTCACCGAACGTAAAAATAATATTAACATAAGACTATATGATAAGTTAGATGGTAATCAATCAGAAAGAAGCGAGCTAATCAAACGTTCTAATCCATTTAAAAATCAGACACAAGAAAACTCAAGGAATGACAAAATGGCCATCGAGAATATGAATCAAGGCGACGAATTCAGTAACTTTTGTGCGTCGGTAGAGATTGATGAAGAGGAACATATTAACGTAGGTTTCGAATTTGGCCTCACTCTTGCAGAAAAGTGTAGGGAAGTTATTAAGACATACTATTTACACAAAGAATTTGACTTTAAAGCACCACCAAAGTATCAGATGCAGATTCGTGTAACAGAAACAACACCATTTCATTGTACTCCGCGTCGTTTATCCTACCATGAGAGAGAGAAAGTAGCTGAAATAGTAGATGATCTGTTAGAAAAGAAAGTAATCCGTCATAGTGAGTCTACATATGATTCCCCGTTGGTCCTAGTAAAAAAAAAATCAGGAGAACTTAGAATGTGTGTCGATTACCGTGGTCTGAACAAACGAATTGTTAAAGATAATTTCCCATTGCCCCTTATTGGGGACTGTCTTGAGTTTTTAGAAAATAAGTGCTGTTTTTCCATTATAGATTTGAAAAGTGGGTATCATCAAATAGGCGTAGAAGAAAAATCAGTTCCGTATACATCGTTTGTGACACCGCAAGGACAGTATGAGTACTTGAGAATGCCCTTTGGGTTAAAAAATGGATCCGCTATTTTTCAGAGATTTATTTCGGAGCTCTTATGAGACTTTATTAGGAACAAAAGCATTGTAGTGTACATGGATGATATATTAGTAGCGACTAAAACAGTTGAAGAACACATGGATATATTAAAAAGACTATGCATTCGGTTTAGCGAGCAAAATTTAGAGATAAATCTAAAAAAGTGTAGGTTTGTCAATCGAAACATCGATTTCCTGGGGTATAAAGTTAATCAAAACGGAATAGTTCCTAGTGATTCCCATGAGGCCTTGAAAAAATACCCAGTCCCTCAAAATGTAAAAGCACTGCACTCATGCTTGGGATTCTTTTCGTATTTTCGACGTTTCATGTTGTCATTTGCGCCGACAGCTAAGCCCTTGGTGCAGTTGTTAAAAGAAGGTGGTCCGTTTCCCATGAATAGAGAACAGGTGAAGACGTTTGAAACTCTTAAGAATGCGTTGGCAAATCCTCCGGTATTAGCCATTTTTAGCCCAAATAGAGAAACGGAATTACATACAGACGCAAGTTCATACGGTTATGGCGCAATACTGATGCAAAGACAAGATGATGGGAAGATGCACCCTGTGTCCTATTATTCCGGCAAAACAACAGAAAGAGAATCACGTTATCATAGTTTCGAACTAGAGACATTGGCTATAATTTATGCATTGAGGCGTTTTAGAGCATATTTGGAGCATAGGTCCTTCAAAATAATCACGGATTGTAATTCGTTAGTACAGACGTTAACCAGAAAGTCAATTAGTCCTAAGATAGCACGGTGGTCCCAAGAGTTAGAGAACTATGATTACTCCATTATGCACAGAACTGGGGCCAGTATGGCGCACGTTGATGCGCTGAGCAGACAAGATCAAGTGACGAATATGGTAGAGGATGGTTATAGAGTCAAATACGGTTTAGAAAAGTCTAATTTAGAAAAAGATGAGAGTAGAAAACAATATACAAGGAATAGTGTAAGTAGAGACAACACTGGTTGTGAGCATAGAGGTACCGTAGAGAACCCTGTGATAAGGTGTAGAGAATTAAATATCAATAGAGAGCGTAGTAGTACCGTACAGAACCCTGCGATTGAGTGTGGAGAATCAAGTGCAGTAGGAAGTAGATTGGGAAATAGGTGGAAGTCTGATGATAGAGAGAACCTTGGTGGTGATTGTAGAGATAACATAGAGAATAGTGAATATAGGGAAGAGGATTGATGGAAGATTGAAATTAGAGATTTGAGCCAATGTAGAGGAAGCGTTAACGATGTGGTGGGGGGAGTAAAGTACATTAGTAGTAGGAATTCAGATAAAGAGAAAAAATGTGTTGAGGATACAGTAGAGAGGGACAAGTTAGAGTTTCAGGAGGAAAGATTACTAAAATCATTGATAGTTGGGGTAGTAGGTGCAACGCCAGAAGATGTTGATTTGATATTGCAAACAGAACAGATGCGAGACAAGGAAGTAGTTAGGATTCGAAAAATGCTAGAGGATGGAATTGAAGTAGATTTTGAAATGATAGATGGTATTGTTTACAAGAGGAGTTGTGAAAACAAACTATGTTTCTATGTACCAATGTGTATGGAAGAGCAGTTGATAAGGCGGTCACACGAAAAACTAGGACATCTGGCCGCAGAGAAGTGCGTGAGTGACCTTTTGAGGACCTACAGGTTTCCGTCAATGAGAAGTAAAGTGGCAAGGTTAATCAGAAACTGTCTACCGTGTATACTACACTCGATGCCTAAAACAATCCATAACAGAACGCTCCATAGTATCCCAAAGTCGTGTGTTCCATTTCATACCCTACATGTTGATCATTTGGGTCCGTTGCCGAGTATTAGATCTAAGCGAAAACACCTCCTTGTGGTAATAGATGCATTCACTAAGTTTGTCAAATTGTTCCCGGTTAATAGTACCAGCACGCGGGAAGCGAAGGATGCCTTAAGTAAATATTTTGATTTCTATAGTCGCCCTACTAGGATAATATCAGATCGTGGGACCTGTTTCACCTCGTTAGAGTTCTCTAGTTTTCTGCAGGAGAGAGGGATAGAGCACATTAAGGTAGCTACAGGTGCACCGCAGGCGAATGGCCAAGTGGAGCGGGTGAATCGTGTTCTTACTCCTATGTTAGGAAAACTGTCAGAGCCCCTTGAGCAAGCCGATTGGTATAGGTTGATGAGCAAGGTAGAGCACGCCATTAATAACTCCGTTAACAGCAGTACGAAAAAGACACCTAGCACATTGTTATTTGGAATACCCCAGAAAGGACCCGTTGTAGATGAATTAACCGAATACCTAGAGGAGAAGTTAGCGTCAGAACTTAGAGAGTTGGAAACTATAAGAGAAATAGCAAGTGAGAACATACGGTTGTCGCAGAAAAGAAATGAGAAGATGTATGCCCATAAACATAGAGCCCCATTAAAGTATGAACCTGGTGACTATGTAACAGTCCGGCATGTGGACACAACACCGGGGACCAATAAGAAGTTCGCACCAAAGTATCGAGGACCGTACAGGATCAATAGAGTATTGGATAATGATCGTTATGAGGTTGTCGACATTGAGGACTGTCAGTTGACGCAAATGCCATTCCGAAGTATATTAGAACCAGCAAGGCTTAAACCCTGGGTAGAGTGTAAGGATAAAACCATGGTCTCATGTTGTTAATCGATGAAATAGTATGTTAAGTAAGACAATACCGAATAAGAAATGTTTAACCAACTGTATGCCTTAGTGTGTAGATCGTGGGCGATCTGTAGTCAGGTTGCCCGAATGTAAGATATGAATATTAGTTTATAAGATTTGAATATTAGTTTAAGATTTACTCATCGATAGTATTATAAGAAATACCAATGTACTCGATATATCGATACTTGTCCTTGACAAGTATCGATATGCCAACACACATTCATTCGAATACGCCGATCAAGAAAGAAGAACATATAATAAAACCGTGCTATTAAAAGTTTACAAAAAGTTTCTAACTTACGTCGTTGCTTCGCGCGCTTTTCGGTGCCTCTGCTGGCGTCACTGGAGGCTGAGGCCGGACGTCGCTGCCTGCATAGCGGCTGAGGACGGACGTCGCTGCTGCGCTCGCCAGGGGACGTCGCTGCCACCGATTGCTGACGCTTTGGGAAGTTAAAAGTTAATTTACATTAATTATATATAATATTATATAATATATATATATATATATATATATATATAGTGACATATCTATAGTCCATGCTCCGCATACCCTTGTCTATGTCTATTACCCTGCACCCACAATACTATAAACAATACGACACCCTCAGCTTCGAACCCTCATAAACAATCTCACGCTCGAAATGGACCACGCGTAGCCGATTGCAGGCAATGTAAACAAACACCCTAAACTGGAAGTTGAACATAAAACAATAGATGCCGCACTAGAATCCAGCCGCACTAGAATCCAGCCGCACCAGAATCACGCCACTCTTCAGAGATCAATTACGAATCGATTCTCAAGAATCACACCATCCTAACTGACCAATCAGAGGCCCTATTCTCAGCCACCCCAAGTAATGCAACACCGATAATACGCAGCGGAAGCCTTTCATCAAAAGCCGCCTTTCCCACATATCGATCGAGTCACGTACTCCATCTCCGAAGCCGAAGTCGAAGCCAACTCCTCCGAATCCAAATCCGAATCCCAAACCGAGCATCATAATATAAATAGTCTGCATCTAAGAAGCCAACTCAGTTCTGTTCAAGACAAACGTCAATCGCGACACCGTCGGAGAATTCAACAAAAGTTAATTCCGTTCAAGACTTCAGACCTCAGTCATCGTCGGGGAAATAACTAACCAATGTACGCTAAGCTTAAGTGAAAGAATAAAACCTTTTTTAAAACGTAAACTGAAGTGTCGCATATTTAATTGGCGCAACCGGTAGGATCTCAGTTAAAAGTGAATCCTTTTTTTAAGACGATCAATTGGCGTAGTGACAGTTACAGTGCGTAATAACCTACAGTGATCAGAGAAAAAGTAACGCTAATACTAAAGAGATCCGCCAAAGAATCTACACACGATTGAAACTCAATTAATATTAAAAAAAATAAATAAATAAAAAGAAATCAACATGCCGCTAACAGAAATACACCTGAACCAAGCCTTGAAGTCAATCAGGCAAATTCCACCATACGACGGATGCCAAGAACGCCTTAGCTCGTTCATAAGCAGGATTGAGTACATCTCCGAATTGTACCCAACAGAAGACATCCGGCAACAAAGCATCATGTACGGAGCCACTGAGGGTCAACTGTGCGGACGAGCACAACTTTTATCACAAAGCCTTTAACCCAACACCTGGACCGATCTAAAAGCAGCCCTAATCAGCAAATTCAACAACCACACTCCATACGAAACGCTGCTACAACAATTACACGACACCAAATTCAATGGGAATATTCGTAAGTTCGTAGAGGAACTAGAAATTAAGTCAAATGTTATAGTAAGTAAACTAAATCTGGAGACTAGCCCAGAAAATAAGATAATCTTTAAAAACGCTCTGGCAAATGCCACCAGACATACCATAGAAGATGCTCTACCCAATAAACTGTTCATCATTTTAGCAAAGAAAGACATTTCTACTATGGCTAATCTAGAAAAATCAGCTCAAGAGTTAGGAATCTACGAAAATTTCGTAACTGATAACAAGAATCACGAACACTCAAGAAACGGAAATAACAATCGTAGGAATGTTGGAACTTATTACCCTCGCTATAGTAGTAACGATTATAACAATCAAAACCCAAGTACTTCCAGAAATAATCTTGGATCGAATCGAAATAATGCAGGAAATAATGCCGTAAATAATAAAGGATTATTTAACGAATTTAGAAATTCCTTAAACCAGGCAGAGTCCAGAATCACACAAACTATCAAATCAATCAGACTCAGGCAGGTAGCAGTGCACCTAATCAGCCAGTCAAACGATCTAGGGAAAGCCAAAGCGGACAAATGAAAATGGATGTAAATTTTCAGCAGAGTGCCTCGGAAGAAATCGAGGAAGACCATATATAGAAATAATCGTAAATAATAAAAAATTAAGAGGTATCGCGGACTCGGGATCGTCAATAAATATAATAAAAGAAAACTATACAGATTCCAAAGTCGATAGCGACAACCTCACCGTCCATACCATCAATGGACCCGTCCGTCTGACTCAGAGCATTACACGTAATGCAACCAAAAACTGTCCGACAAAACAAAAATTTTATATTCATAATTTTTCTGAAAATTATGACATACTCTTAGGCAGAGAATATTTGATGGCCAGCAAAGCAGTCATCGATTACCGAAATGAAACGGTAACGTTAGGAGAAAGGTCATACCCAATCATCCAAAGTGGAGAAGCAATTGCCGTCGGCAAGACCGCACACAAAGGTGATAAGCCATCTTCAAAGGAAGATATAACTACACCTAAGTGCCTTGACCCATCTCCTGAAGGAGAGCAATACTTCGCTTCCGCATTAGAGAATGAATTAAGGGAATGCAACCAGCTAAGGTTGGAACATTTAAATGACGAAGAAAAGGAGAAACTAAAGAAAGCTCTCTATGAATTTAAGGACGTGCAGTATAAAGAAGGTGACATTTTGACCTTCACTAGTACTATAAAGCACGAAATTAAAACCCATCACGAAGATCCTGTATATCGTCGACCATATAAATATGCTCAAATACACGATCAAGAAGTGACTCAACAAATCAAAGATATGATTAGACAGGAAATCATTCGTAAGTCGAACTCTCCCTATTGTGCACCCATCGCTATGATACCAAAGAAAATAGATGCTTCAGGAAAGCAGAAATATCGTATGGTAGTAGATTATAGAAGTCTAAACGAGGTGACAATAAAGGATAAATTTCCTACACCCAGAATGGACGAAATACTAGATAAACTAGGTAGGTGCCAATATTTCACAACAATCGATTTAGCTAAGGGATTCCATCAAATTCCTATGGAACCTAGCTCAATCGCAAAAACAGCTTTCTCCACGAAGCATGGTCATTACGAGTTCACTCGTATGCCCTTTGGGCTAACCACTGCCCCCGCTACCTTCCAAAGATGTATGAACAATCTGCTAGAAGAGTTAATCTTCAAAGATTGCCTCGTATACTTAGACGACATCATTATATTTTCCACTTCATTGGAAGAACACCTGTTGTCACTAAGGAGAGTATTTGGAAAGTTGAGAGACGCCAACTTAAGGCTACAAATGGATAAGTGTGAATTCCTGAAGAAAGAAACGGAATTCCTAGGCCATGTAGTAACAACTAACGGCATAGTTCCTAATCCAAAGAAAATATCTGCCATAATAAAGTTCCCAATACCCAATACAACCACAAAAATAAAATCATTCATAGGTTTATGTGGATTCTATAGGAAATTCATTCCCAACTTCGCTAATATAGCAAAACCTATGACACTCAAATTAAAGAAACGAGCAGTCATAGACCCAACAGAGGAAAAATACGTCGAGGCCTTCGAAAAATTGAAAGTACTTATCACCTCAGACCCCATCCTCGCATTCCCAGATTTCAACAGAATGTTCACGGTAACAACCGATGCAAGTAACATTGCATTAGGAGCAGTGTTGTCGCAAGAACACAAACCAATCTGCTATGCAAGTAGAACCTTAAACGAACACGAAATCAATTATTCAGCAATAGAAAAGGAATTACTAGCTATAGTTTGGGCAACTAAGTATTTCGGATCATACCTGTTTGGTAGAACGTTTGAGATATTGAGTGATCACAAACCCTTGATTTGGTTGAATAACCTCAAGGTACCAAATATGAAGCTACAACGATGGAAGATCAAATTAAATGAATTTGACTTCAAAATAAAATTGTGGAGATAATGTTTTTTATCCCCAATCGGCCGACTAATTATTTCGAATTAAATAAAACTCGGCGCAGAAATAAAATTACGATATGTTCTTTAATGCGTGACATCCAAATTGCAAGTGTGGCTTGCCTGCCCTTTACATTGCCGCTCCGATCGCTAAGCGCAGCTTCGCTCGGCCGACGTCGGTAGGCAGACGCAAAGCGGAGATAGCGAAGAGCGAGCTGGCAGAGAGCGTTTAGCAGGGCAAGCAAGCGCAGAGCTTTAACAAACAAATGAGTGACATAGACATAAGTAACAAACAAAATAAGCGGCTGAGGGCCAAGAATTAGGTGCTATTTGGCAAGCAGCTAATCGGCTGGGTTCTGCTCCGAACATTCACCCCCCGTTGGAAGGCAAAGGCTTTCAACAGATCCATCCTGAAGGGGCAGAACCGCTATTTTTCCAACGGCCCTCTTGAAAAGGCCTTTTTGAGTGCGGATGACGGCTACTCTGATGGTTCCATCTTTTCCTGGGATGACGCTCTCAATGCGGCCAAGCGGCCACCTTAATGGTGGCAGCGTTTCCTCCTTGATCATGACGAGCGCTCCTAGCTTTCTGTTTGGAGACGATGACCGCCACTTGCTCCGCTCCTGAAGAATCGAAAGATACGCCGTGCTCCATTTTCTCCAAAACGCCTGCTTCATTTGACACAGCCGCTGCCATCGACTAAGTAGGTTGACCCGGAGATGCGCCACATCTGGCTCGTCGAATGCAGCTTTCGGGGCTCCATTGAGAAAGTGGTTTGGCGTGAGCACATCTAGATCATCGGGACTTTCTGTAATTGCATAAAGCGGACGGGAATTTAACAAAGCAGAGATTTCACAAGCCAAGGTCTGAATTTCATCAAGAGTAAAAATGTAGGTCCCGACGATGCGATGAAAATGATATTTAGCTGCTTTAACAGCCGCCTCCCACAAACCCCCAAAATGAGGTGAGCGAGGGGGGATGAATTTCCAGTCGATTCCACTAGAAACGCAGAGATGTGACACAGCCGACGTATGAGGATCGCTGAGGAACATTTGCCGAAGCTCCAAAAGCTCATTTTTTGCTCCTACAAAATTTGTAGCGTTGTCTGACCAGATGATTCGAGGTTTGGGACGTAGACTTATAAAACGCCTTAATGCTGCCAGAAAGGATTCTGTAGATAGATCCCGAACGACTTCCAAATGAGTTGCTTTGGTGCTAAAGCATACGAAGACAGCGATGTAACATTTGATAGGGGGCCTGCTTCTGACTTCCGGCTTGGGATAAAAGGGTCCGCAAAAATCAACGCCCGTTGTGTGGAATGCTGGATTAGTCCTTACGCGATCCGCAGGCAAGTTTCCCATGATATGTTCCCTCAGCACTGGCTTCAAACGAAAGCATCTAACACATTTGCGAATGATTCCCGCAACATATTTGCGTCCACCAATAGGCCAGAATTTTTGCCGAAGCAGTCCGAGCAATCCTTGAGCTCCTGCGTGGAGAAACCTTTCGTGAAAGAAGATAATAATAGAGACAGTGACAGGATGTCCCTTAGGAAGCAGGATCGGGTGCTTCGCGTCGTAGTCCAATTCGGCATTTTGGAGGCGGCCTCCAAAACGCAGCAATCCAAAGCTATCCAGAAATGGATTCAGTGAGGCCATCGTGCTTTTTGGGGTAGGGCCTGTTTGCTGGCGAGGGCCCTTATCTCTTCCGAAAATTGTTGCTGCTGTATTGCCCTTATGAGCAAATGCGTACCATTTTTGATGTCGATTACGGTAAGTTGACCCTTCGACCGCGCTATGCTTTTGTCCTTGAGAATGTAGAATCGATATATGTAAGCAAAGACGCGCTGCATGGATCCGAATGAGTTTTGAAATTTGCAATCGTACGATACATCCCTTTCGTTTGAAACAACCAATGCTCCATGACGACGTTCTGGTACATCGGTCGGCAATTGCAAGCCTGCAGGCCACTCTGAGCTCTCAAGACGCAAGAATGGTGGTCCAGAGATCCAAAGGCTGCTATCCATTAGTTCAGCGGGCGTGGCTCCACGTGATATGATGTCGGCAGGATTAAAATTTGTGGGCACGTGATGCCAAGTCATTCCAGCGGTGAGCTCCTGAATCCGCTGAACTCGATTAGAAACAAATATATTAAAATTCAATGGTGATTCTCGAATCCAGGCAAGGGCTATGGACGAATCCGACCAGCAATGTATTTGGCATGGAGCTGATAATCCCTTAACTATGGTGGACACTAGTTCGGCTAATACGAGGGCAGCGGACAGCTCAAGCTTGGGGATAGTCATACATATACGTCATACGCGACTCTGGATTTAGAGCATAAGAGATGACTTTGCACAATGCCAAGAGCTTCCGAACGCATGTATACACAGGCGCCATATGCTGCTTGGCTCGCATCAAAAAACGCTTGCATTTCTAATCTGGCTTGCTGCCGAAGCACGTAACGTGGAAACTTAAAGTTTTTAACCATCGACAACTGCGAAGTCAGCTCAATCCAAGTCGTATGTAGATCCTGGGGCAGGCTTTCGTCCCAATTCAACTTTAGGCTTTCGTTCCATAGCGACTGCATAAATATTTTAGCTTTTGTGATGATGGGAGAGATGAGCCCTAGAGGATCGTAGAACCTAGCTAGTGTAGACAGGACCGAACGCTTCGATATTGGGCCTGCAGCGGTTCCGACGGGAGCGAAGCTAAACAGAAGATTGTCCGTGGTGGGATCCCAAACTCGACCAAGCGCCTTGGTTACTTCAGTCCCGTCATGAAAGGTAAGGAACTTTTCGCGATCCGCCTCCGATACGCCTTCCAAAGCAGCGGGTTCATTGGAACACCATTTACGTATGGGAAAACATCCTTTCGAAAGTAGCTCCTTTACCTGCTGACGAATCTTGATGACAGAATCAATGCTGTCCCCTCCAGATATGAGATCATCGACATAGAAATCTCTTCGAACAACATCAGCGCCAAGCGGAAAACGCAACTCTTCATCATTCGCCAATTGAATCATAGCACGAATTGCTAAGAAAGCGGCAGCTTTGGTTCCGTAAGTAACAGTCTCCAACTTGAACACCTGAATCTCCTCCTTCGGGTCATTGCGCCATAGGATGCACTGCACGTGCGTATCGGGATGGGAAACGCGTACACAGCGGTACATTTTGCAGATATCGCCACACAAGGCGACTTTAAAAAAGCGGAAACGAAGTAGAGTTATCAGAATTTTAGGTTGGATGGTGGGTCCAGCCATAAGCGCATCATTCAGTGATACTCCAGACGCTGTTTTGGCAGATCCATCGAACACTACGCGTAATTTGGTGGTTGTACTATCCTGCTTGTGGACGCAATGGTGAGGCAAGAAGTACTGCGGGAGGTCTGACTGCCGCGAAGCTGGCGACATGTGTCCTAAATCACGATACTCCTGAAGAAACTCCATATATTTTGCCTTAAGCTGTGCATTTTTTGCTAGCTTCCTCTCCAAATTGAGAAATCTACGTAGCGCCTGCTGATACGATTCTCCTAATTCCTCTAGACTGAATTTGGTTGGCAAACGCACGGAGTAAGCTCCGGACTCTAGGCGAATGCAGTTTGTGACGAAATGCTGTTCGCAATGAACATCTTCCTCCGAAATTGATGAGGGCGAATAATCTCCATCGACTTCCCAAAACCGCCTTACAATATCGCACAAATTAGTCTCGCAAGCGGAGATGACAGGGGGATCTTCAACGGCTGCTAGCGCCGCACGGGCTTTCTCAGAGTTTTTAATACTTCCTGACACTATCCAGCCAAGTTTCGTCTTCTGCAATGTTGGCAATTGGTCTGACAGTCGAATCTGTCCAACGCACATTAATTCGAAGAACAAACCAGCACCTATCAACAGATCGACACGCTGGGTCTTGGCGAAATTAGGATCAGCTAGTTTTAGATTATTTGGCATTGGCCAATCCTTTGCGTCTAGGCCGAAGTTAGGCTGCATTCCTGTGATTGAGGCAGTGATAATTGCAGAGAGGAAACCGCGATAGCTTTCGTCTTGAGATTGCAGGACGATGTCCACAGCCTTGCTGGATGGTAGAATTGACTCTCCAATACCGGCGATTTTAACGTGAGACGGGTGAGGATCTAACTGCAGCTGATTGGCGAGTCTCGATGTTATAAAGTTAACCTGAGAAGCGGAATCTAAAATGGCACGACATGGAATAAGCGATCCAAAACGGCCCCTGACATATACGATTGCAGTAGCTAGCAGCACGTTTTGGCTAGGCAGAGATTTTTGACTCGAGGGGGGAGGGCTAATATATTTGCTTGCTACTAGGGCACTTGCAGGATCATGCTGGGTCGATTCCGTGCTCGGCGACGGCAACTCAGCGTCAGCGCCCGACTGCATGTGGAGCAGTGTGTGATGCTTGGCTTGGCAATTTCTACATGCCCCTGACTTGCAGCGTTGCAATGAATGGCCTTTGTTGAGGCAGTTTAGACATAAATGGCGCTTCTTCACCTGCTTGTATCGAGAAAAAACAGGGAGATCTATAAATGCCTGGCATCGGGATATGTAGTGATCGGAGGATTTGCAATACTTGCATGTTGAGCTATTATGATCGTTAATGGAGGTGATTAGGGTGCTAGGTTTACTTTCTCCCACCTGCTGGCTAGGAATTGTTACCATAGCCGATCCCAAATTTTCCAGCATCCGACATCTTGCTTCCAAGAATGAGGCCATGCTTGACCACCGAGGCAATCCTGACGTCGGCAAGTTATCTTCCCATTTCTCCTTGGTCTTGTGGTCCAATTTCGTGCCTATGATGAAGATCAGCAACCCATCGGAAATCTCCTGCGGGGTCGCCAAGGTCTGAAGTGCACGCAAGTGCGAATTGATTTTATCGCTGAGCGCGCGCAAGCCGATAGCCGAGCCCTTCTCCACCCCTTGCAGCCCGAAAATAGCCTTGACGTGTGCCTGAAAATGTAACAATTTATTATCGAATCGCAACATTAGTAAATTCAACGCCTTGTCGTAGTTCTCCTCAGAAAGTTCCAAGGAACGAATCGTTTCCAGCGCAGCACCATCTAGACATCCACGAAGATATTGGAATTTTTCGATGATTGGTTTACGATGGTCTTTGTGCACCATTGTCGAAAACATCGCGCCTATACTATTATAGGCGAACAACGACGAATTACCCTCGAGAGTATGCCGAGCCGTTGAATTGGCAACATTTACCGTGCGAGCAGCCATCAACTCCCGCGACAGCCTGGACCTAACCTTGACATAAACATTCGAAAAGTCCAGCCGGGCATCATGGGCTAACTGCAGGAAATCCAGCCTTTCAAGGCTCGTTTGAGCGGCATCGAAATCCGCATTCATTCGCTCGATCTGCTCTAAGCGAGCTTGAAGTTCTGCCTCATCTAACTCGGCAAGCTCTTCCTTGGTGAGAAAGCGATCCATGGCCTTTAGTTGGCGCGCGATGGACTCGGCCTTGTGCTTGTAGAAATCTACATCACTCGGCATTGCTGCGTTCGCGACATTGGTAGGCTCAGGTGCTGCCATGTTGAGGTTTTAAAAGAGTCTCTCAGCACGACCGAAAAAGACACCCTGTATACGTATAAACGTGGGAACCGAAAGCAAATGGATTACAGCTAATGCCTTTAGCTGTGCGGCTGTGCGAGCTGTCCGATTCCGCTTTGTACTCCGCTTGTGTGTATTAGTGAGTACGCTGCACTGCCTACCGCACTGCACTGACCGAATTGTCGCGACAGAGAAATTAATAGCCAGCAATGCGTGTATGTAGGTGTATGTAAGTGTGTTTTAGCACCGAATTGTGCTTAACCGCCGAAAATTTGCTAGGGCTAACGAATGTCGATCGCGAATGATTATTAATTGACACTGCAACTCAGAGATCACGTCGGGGTCACCAAATTTTATGTGGAGATAATGTTTTTTATCCCCAATCGGCCGACTAATTATTTCGAATTAAATAAAACTCGGCGCAGAAATAAAATTACGATATGTTCTTTAATGCGTGACATCCAAATTGCAAGTGTGGCTTGCCTGCCCTTTACATTGCCGCTCCGATCGCTAAGCGCAGCTTCGCTCGGCCGACGTCGGTAGGCAGACGCAAAGCGGAAATAGCGAAGAGCGAGCTGGCAGAGAGCGTTTAGCAGGGCAAGCAAGCGCAGAGCTTTAACAAACAAATGAGTGACATAGACATAAGTAACAAACAAAATAAGCGGCTGAGGGCCAAGAATTAGGTGCTATTTGGCAAGCAGCTAATCGGCTGGGTTCTGCTCCGAACAAAAATATTTACCCGGAAAGGAGAACCATGTAGCCGATGCGCTATCAAGAGTAAAGATTAACGAAAACCTACTCGGGGAAACCATTAATAGTGATTGTGCAACGGTCCATAGCGCGCAAGAAGATAATACAAATTATATTCCACTTACAGAGAGACCAATCAATTACTATAATAGGCAAATAGAACTGATTAAAGGTAATGAGGATAAGGTAGAAACATCCCACTATTTCCACAAGATACTGATAAAAATCACATATACCGAAATGACAGAATCATTAGCAAAAGATATAATAAAGGAATATGTGTGTACCAAAAAGAGTGCACTATATTTCCATAACGAAGTAGACTTCCCACTGTTCCAAAGGTCATTCCTGGAGATAATCAGTCCAAATCACTTCACTAAACTGATTAAATCCAGTACCAAACTCATAAATATTCCGAACTACTCCGAATTCAAAGAACAAATATTGAAGAATCATAATTGGTTTAAAGGAAAATTCTACTACCCCGATTATCAAAAGTTAATCCAAAATATTATCAATGAATGTCCTACGTGCAACGTTGCTAAAACTGAGCATCGTAACACCAATCTAACCTTCGAAATCACCCCTGAAATACAAAATATCAGAGAAAAGTATGTCATGGATTTCTATTTGGTAGGCAATCAACAATTCCTATCATGCAATGATGTATATTCTAAATTCGCTACCCTTGTAGAAGTTAAGAGTCGTGACTGGTTAGAAACCAAGAGAGCCATCATAAAAGTCTTTAACGAAATGGGCAAGCCACAGGGAATTAAAGTCGACAAAGATTCAGCCTTTATGTGCGCAGCATTGCAAGCATGGTTGAATGCGGAAAATGTGAAAATCGAAATCACTACCAGTAAAAACGGAGTTTCTGATGTAGAACGACTACATAAAACGATCAATGAAAAATTAAGAATCATTTCAAGTGAGGATAACATAGAAAACAAGCTCACAAAATTCGAGTTAATTCTATACATTTATAACCATAACACGGTTCATAATACTACAAAAAGATCCCCAGCTGATATCTTCCTGTACGCCGGACTACCAGATTATAACACTCAACTGAATAAAGTTAGGAAGATCAATCATTTGAATAACGATAGAATCGACTTTGAAGTAGACACACGCTACAAGAATGCACCCCTAGTTAAAACAAAAACAACCAACCCGTTTGTTAGATTGTTTAGTATTGTTAGATTGTTTAGTATTATAACTCTACAATTGTATTTACTATTAACGTTGTACGAAATATCGTAAGTATCGATATGAATTATCATCCGATAGTTCTAGTTCTGCGAACTAGAACTATGAGAGAACGAGTGATCGGAGCTGGGGTTCAATCAACACTTTTGGCGGTATCGACAAGACGAGGAGGTTAAAAAGAATTAAGTAAAAATAAAATCATAAAAAGCACGAAACATCCGTGGACCTTTTGCGCCAATAACTTCAGAAGTGGGATGGTAGCCATTTAAAGTATCTGCCTACATAAGTATTTGTCTACTGGCATCCCCGACAACGAGTATTTTCCACATTTTATAAATGGCCGAGGAAACCATGGCAAACATTGACAAAGAAAAAATTGTAGAGTGGTTGCTGGAGAAGGAGATCATTTTTTCCAGCCAGCGCAACACTAAGGCAACTTCGTAAGCTTGCCATAAGTGGTGGAATGGACGAAGTTTCTGAAAGTCCGGTGAATAAATCGGATATTGAATCGGATGGAAAAGTGTCTGAAAATGGTAATGGACAACTACATATATGACCGATGACATCCGAATGGTCAAGCAACTTATTGCCCCTTTTTCTGCCAGTGAAAATGATGAAGCCTCTGAATGGGTCTTGAATTTTGAACGGATTTGCGGAGGCGTGAACGAAAGCAACAATTTTAAGCTTTGTTGTGTGCGCATGTTGATGAAGGCGGGAACAGAGGCGGACTTGTTCATGCGTGTCGACAAATCAAAGACTTACGACGAGTTTAAGGGAAACTTCCTAAAAACTTTTGGCCGCAGCAATTCAACTGCCGACGTGGTACTTCTGTTGAAGGAAACCTTTTTCAACCCGGAGAAAAACTCCGTAATGGGATATATTCTTCGCATGGAAGAAATTGCTATGCGTGCCGACATCGAAGAGAAATTGACAGTGCAGTTAATCGTTGATGGTTTTCGTGATCGATCTTCCAGTATCGCCTTATTGTATTCAGCGTCGACCATCGGAAAACTTAAGGAGCTAGCTCGACAATACGAGGCTTTGAGGAAGAGTACCCAGACGAATTTTAAGCGCACTGGGATGACCGCTTCCGGAAATGACCGGAGCCAGGTGCGTTGCTATAATTGTTCAGCACATGGCCATTATGCTTCATCGTGTCCCGCACCTAAGCGGGAGAAGGGATCGTGTTTCCAGTGTGGATCCATGCAGCACCAGGTGAAGGATTGCCAACAGAAGCCTATGCCAACCCAGCGTTCCGTGGGTACAGCCAGCAACCCGCCAATGGACGACAGAGAGGAGAACAATATTTTTGTTCCTATTGTTAATCAGGTAGGGGTATATTTTTACACTGATATAAAACGCAGGTATCAAATTAAATTTCATTCTGGCATGTTGGACACCGGTAGCGCTATTAATTTGATGCAGCGCTCGGCGATACCTTATGAAAATTTTGATGGTGTACTAAGACCGACAGAGTATTTTGGAGTTAACGGTTCGAGAATAAGCATTTTTGGAAAAATAATTGTCAATTTAGTTTTTCATAACATTGAAAAATAACTTATATTTTTCGTTGTACCAAACAACTATATTTCGTGTAATGTCCTTCTGGGGCGCAGTTTCCTTGAAAATTATGGAGTAAAATGAATTTTTAAAAATGAAATTGAAAATGTAAAGCGAGTTACGCAAAGCAATATGGTCTCAATTGAAAATAGAGTATTAGTAAACAGTGACTTAGATGAAAATAGAGTATTAGTGAACAGTGACTTAGATGAAAATAGAGTATTAGTGAACAGTGACTTAGATGAAAATAGAGTATTAGTGAACAGTGACTTAGATGAAAATAGAGTATTAGTGAACAGTGACTTAGATAAAAATAGAGTATTAGTGAACATTGAGAGTGACCAAATTGAAAATGTAGTATTGACAAATAGAGATACTGAGATGATGTTATCAGATATCAACAAGAATGGATTATTAAAGGATGAAAATTATGAGAAGATTAGTGACCAATTGAATTGTAATAACATTGACCTTTTATTGAAAGATAACGAGCAAAAGCATATGGCAAGTGAATCATTAGAAAGAACCGACATAGATATACCGTATATATATAGTATTGAAATAAGAAAAGAAGAGGACAGCTATAATATCGACCCAAAGCGAACTGATAAAGAACGTAGTAAATTCATGGAATTGATAAAACTTAACTATTCAGACTTAACTAACATTCCAGCAATTCAACATAACTACGAAATGAATCTCAAACTTAAATCAGAAGAACCTGTACGCACTGTTCCGAGAAGACTTTCATATCAGGAGAAAAAAGAAGTAGATACCCAAATAGATGAACTATTGAACAAAGGCTTCATTAGAGAAAGTAAATCGCCTTACAGCTCTGCAATAGTATTAGTTAAGAAAAAATCAGGGGAAAAAAGAATGTGTGTAGATTACAAACAGCTTAATAAGATTTGCATTCGTGATGGATATCCATTGACGACTGCTTAGAGTGATTAGAAGGGAACACAATTTTTACACTTTTAGATTTGAAACACAGTTATCACCAAGTAAAAGTAGCAGAGAGTTCGGTGCAGTATACAGCATTTGTCATACCTAGCGGACAATATGAATACACAAGAATGCCTTTTGGACTTATGAATGCACCAGCAGTATTTATGAGATTTATTAATTTCATTTTACAACCATTAATTCGCGAGGGTAATGTGGTAGTTTATATGGACGATATCGCTATAGGTTCCAAGTCGTTGAACGAACATCTTATAACAGTAGGTAGAGTTTTAAGAATTCTCGCAGAATATCGACTAGAAATTAAGGTTAGTAAATGTCAATTTGGTTATGAAAGTATTGAGTTCTTGGGATATACCCTTTCTGGTAAGGGAATAAGCCCAAACTGTGAACACACAGCCACTATTAAGCATCTGCCATTGCCAAAAGATCGCCATGAAATGCAAAAGGTTTTGGGATTATTCTCTTATTTTAGGCGTTTCATCCCTGCTTACTCAAAAATAGCAAAACCATTACAAGAACTTACAAAACCTGGAACTAAGTTTGAGCTTCAAGACAAATGCATACAAATTTTTGAATATCTTCGAGAAAAACTGATTGCGTCACCAGTATTAGCTCTGTATAATCCAAATCGAGAAACAGAATTGCATTGTGATGCAAGTAGTGAAGGCTTTGGTGGAATTTTGTTGCAGAAACAAGATGACAATAAGTTTCACCCAACAGCATATTTTTCACAGAGAGCGACAAAACTAGAGGCAAGATACGAAAGTTTCAAACTGGAAACGTTAGCTGTGATCTATTCATTGAGGAAATTTCGAATTTATTTAGAGGGGATTCCGTTTAGAATTATAACAGATTGTAACTCAGTAGTTTTATGTTTAGGAAAGGGACGTCTTCATTCAAATATCGCCAGATGGGCCATAGAGCTAGCAAATTATAATTACACTTTAAAACATCGTAGTGGAAAATATATGTCCCATGTGGACACCTTAAGTAGATATCCTTCAGCGCTTAATCAAGATTTTGAATATGAACCAATAGTGACAATTCATGAAAGTGATAACAAAGACCGAATAGTTTCCGTGATTGAGTGCGACGACATTAATCTTCAGCTTCAGATAACACAAAACAGGGAAAATTAAAAGAACAATTGGAGCATGGACCTGTTAAGAAATTTTCATTGAGCTTCGGAATTGTTTATAAAATAGGTGAGAACGACGTTGAGCTGTTTTATGTCCCAGCTGAAATGGAAACGCAAATAATCAGAAGAGTTCACGAAAACTTATGTCACTTAGGAACCGAGAAATGTATGAAAGAAATCTTAAGACATTATTGGTTCCCGAATATGAGATCTAAAATCGATTTGTTTATAGGAAATTGTTTAAATTGTATCATGTTTTCAGTCCCCACACATGCGAATAATCGAACACTTCACAATATTCCTAAGCGACCAATCCCATTCGACACCTTACACGTAGACCATTTTGGACCACTTCCCGCTGTTATATCAAAGAAGAAGCATGTATTAGTTATCATTGACGCCTTTACGAAATTTGTAAAATTGTTTTCTGTAAATACGACAAGCACTAAAGAAGTCAACACATGTTTTTCACAGTATTTTCAATTTTATAGTCGTCCACGTAGAATTATCAGCGATAGAGGAACGTGTTTTACATCATTAGAATTTAATAAATTTTTGCTAGAAAATAATATAGAACACGTGAAAGTGGCAACTGCTTCACCCCAAGCGAATGGTCAGGTAGAACGGGTTAAGAGAACTATGAAAGCTATGCTCGCCAAAATAACTGAGCCAATAAATCACGAAGATTGGAGCAAACTTTTAATAAAGGCTGAATATGCAATTAATAACTCAGTCCATTCGACCACGACAGAATTGCCTTCAGTGTTGTTATTCGGAGTCCAACAGAGGGGTTGTAATATTGACGCGTTAACAGAATACTTAGATCATAAACAAGACCGAACTCAAAGCAATTTAGAATCAGTACGTAAGAAATCTTTGGATAAAATCAAGCATTGTCAGCAGAAGAGTGAAGAGTATTTTGAAAGGAATCACAAAAATCATATTGAGTTCTTGGAAGGCGATTTCGTTGTAATGAGAAACATTGACACCACAATAGGTACAAATAAAAAATTTGTTCCGAAGTACAGGGGTCCGTATATCATCAAAAAGGTATTGCCGAACGACAGATATGTGTTAAATGACATTGAAAACTGCCAAGTAAGTCAAATCCCGTATGAGGGCATTATAGAGGCATGCCGATTAAGGAAATGGGCAGATTGGCGTAATCAGTGTGAAAGTGACTCCTACTTAAATAGTTAACAATTTATATATATACACATTAAATTAAAATTACTCTTAATTACATATTTACGATCGAGGGCGATCTAATTGTCAGGATGGCCGAGCTGTTAGATTGTTTAGTATTGTTAGATTGTTTAGTATTATAACTCTACAATTGTATTTACTATTAACGTTGTACGAAATATCGTAAGTATCGATATGAATTATCATCCGATAGTTCTAGTTCTGCGAACTAGAACTATGAGAGAACGAGTGATCGGAGCTGGGGTTCAATGAACACTTTTGGCGGTATCGACAAGACGAGGAGGTTGAAAAGAATTAAGTAAAAATAAAATCATAAAAAGCACGAAACATCCGTGGACCTTTTGCGCCAATACGTTCAAAAGAACAGGGGAAATTAGGCAGGTAGACGAAAAGCACTTTGAAGAGAAAAATAGAGGGAGGAAAATCACCCACTATAAAACGAAATTCAAAAGAAAGAAAAAATCTAATAAAAGTAAATACGATAATTGCAGAGTACCCGAAGAGAGTACTGGGAATCCGGAGCTACAACATGATTAAGATTATAATCTTACTAATGTTCACCGTCCTACAGTCTTCCGGACAGAATATAGAGATAGATCCCATCAACTCAAGGAATGTATATCTCATATTCAAAACAAATACCATTAACATACCCATTAACTATGAATACCATTATCTAACAATTAATATAACAAGAACAGATGAAACATATCAGAGTTTACTAGAACAGGCAACCCAATTTAATAACGAAATCCAAGTTCAATATTTAGTCGAGAAATTGCAACATGAATTCAACGGCATTAAAATAGCCAAAAGAAACAAAAGAGGCCTTATAAATGCAGTAGGCACAGTATATAAATATATACTGGCTAGCCACAGTGTTCAAGCTAACGAATTAAACTTAGTAATTCAAGCAGTAAATTCTGGCATAGAAGTTGTCAATAAATTAAACAAGGATAATGATAGAAATAAGCAACTAGAGATATTAATATTTAACCTTCAACATTTTACAGAGTACATAGAGGATATTGAATTAGGCATGCAGCTAACAAGATTAGGGATCTTTAATCGAAAATTATTGAGGCAGGATTACCAGAAACACATCGATTCAGAGAAATTATTAAATATCAAAACATCTACCTGGTTTCCAACATCCCACGAGAGATCAGAAATATTCCTATACTTAAAATTGTCCCATATCCAGATGAAGATAATAACATCCTCACTGACTTAACGCAAAACAATTATTACGATCTAGAAAACGAGGTATATGAAAAAGAATCAAAACGAAAAATAAATGACGAATGTATTTCAGGAATAGTCAAACAAGTAGAAACAAAATGTCCATACACCAAAGCACACGGAAACTTTCAAATAAGTTTCATAGAACCAAATATATTCTGTAATGGGTAACGAGTACTTGGGCGAGATGGTATTACTCGGCTATGACCGGCACGTATTGTTTCCGGCTGCTGGCTCGTCAGCAAGGGGGTGGAGTTGTTTTATTGTCATAGTTCGAGGCCCTTTACTTTCTTTATTTTAAATTTAACGTGCAAGAAAAAAACAAGCCATACACCTCACCGGACAGAGTTCACTACAAATGACCACATAACACGGACGATTACCTAAAAGACAGACGGACGATCCTCAGCTGTTTCGAGGACCCCTTGCCCACCCTACCTTGGTCATGCCATTCCATACATCTATCTGTCGGCCATGACCCCTTGGTGTGCCGACACGCGCTACAGGGGCTTGGAAGGGGAGATCATAAGAAAGGTTTAGTTAAACATTATAATGATATTTATTGGAACTAAATTATACATAAAAATACGGGGTATATGTTCCCTCCCATAGGCTACCTGAGCCTGGTTCCCTTGAACTAGGATCAGGTAAACTTATAAACTAGTATTTGAATAAATGTGCAATGGTAAAGATTAAAATTTAAAGATAGAATATAAATGTTGATTCTTACGGGCTACGAAACGGTGAGGCAATTTGGTCGGAACACCCATAGACAATTTCTTCCATGCCCAAATGATTGTAATCAAATACCTAGTAAATAAACTCACTTTTACTGCGGATCCACCGTCGAAAGCGCTTTCTGATGGTGGCTGCAAAACTGTGGTTAATATGATATTTTGGGTTCGGGTGTATTATTATTGCATTTCGGTTATAAACATATTGGTTCTTGTTATTTTTTTTGTTTTGATCTGTGCATGGAAGGTTATCTATTTATGGATTTGTTTTAGTTTCATATTCACTCTTCCTCTTGCCCTTCTTTTCCTACTCTATGCTCCCTCACTGCTGTTCTTCATTTCTGCATTTCTTTTTTATGTATATGTATGTAAACTTAAATAGCTGTTCTGCTGCTCGGTACTATTCTGCTTACTCTTATGTTAACTTATGTTACTTCTCTCGGCTTATCGCCAGCCCCCTTCGGGTCCGTTGCTGGCGAGCGTTTTTATAGCTCGCTCGCTCTCCTATTGGGCTCTGCCTTTGCTGCTTACGTGGTCTCTCGCTCCCCCGCTTTCACTCTCTGCCTATGCGCGCATCACCTTTGGCTCCGCTCGCCCTCTTTATTTTTTTGGGGCATTACCCTTGCAGCTCTGAGTATTGAACTCCAACAACACACTAACTCTTTCCTTCCCTATGTGCTGCGGATCTTAATTGGGCCTTGTTAACTGTATTTGCCATACGGCACGTTTGGGTAGGATTTGCGCTATTTTCCTCCTTTTTCTCCGTTCGTATTTCGCCGGTGCTGAACTTTCCGCTATCGCGGATTATCGACCGTCCCGCTTTGTGGCCGCCGCCTCACCGACGTCGATCCGGCTGCCCGCGAAGGTCGAGCCTCTCTGAATTTTTTCTGCGTCTCTGCTCCCTCGCTCTGTGCTGCGACGGATCAGCTGCTTGGAGCGCCGCTGCTTCGCCAGCCCAAATTGCTTGGCGCCAAATCTAGTGCAGGGAGAAAGAACCGTCTAACGTATTCGGCCCCGAAAGATCTGTGGTATCCCACTTTTTGTTCCTCTTACCCGTCAATCTTGGCCCCAGTGGCCGACCTAGCTTCAGTTATCGTAGTCCCGCGACTTTTGCTTTGCTGCTGCTGGATACCACTCGCGCTTTGACAATATTATTTTCTTGACTTTGGAACTTTTTCATTAATGATTTTTGCTGAGCCTGTTCGGGGCGATGTTGGTCGCTCGACATCCAAATTCCAAAAGGAAGATGGACACGCTCCCATCCACTATGAGACCGGTCGGATCCGCTGGATGACGTTCGAATGTCATCGCTTTCTCCTCTTTCTCTTCACCTGCCATCAGCGTTAACTCACCCCCAGAGGGAGCCAACCTTTCAGAGCACCGTTTAAGAGCCCCTGACTCCAAAACCCCCTGTAGCAGCGAGACTATGGCTGCCCATACAACGCCGTTGGCGGTCAATTTAGTTTACGCCCTCAGCTACAAGCCTCTTACAAAATCCCCCCTGCCAAAGTCAGACTTGGGGATATTGCCTGCCTTGAGGAATCCACAAGGCTGACTGGCTTGTAGCTACACTTGCCGGATATCCTTCCCGTGGTACCTTCCGATGAGCTTTCCTTGCAGATCTTCCAGCTCATAAATCGAGTTCCCCACTTTCCGTCTAACTCGCGCCTTAAGAAACATTGGCCCTAGCTTAGCGTTGTAGCCGGCTTGAAAATTGCTTTGTTTAAAATTTCGCCGTAGCACTTCCTGCCCCACCTGGTACGATACTTCCTGTGCCCTCAGGTCATAATGCCGTCGATTTCGCTCCCATTGCTTCCGCATCACTTCACACGCTCTCTTTCTGACGATATCCAATGAATCCTCACGTGTGAAGGTAGCTGCCTTGTCCTCTAACATCCCCAATTTCCTCAGCAAAGAATACGTTGCGCCTGAAGACACCATCTGCTGGCCGAAAACCATATAGTAGGGCGTGGATCCTAACCCTGAGTGAACCGCGGACCTCAACGCACAGCATATTTTGCTATATTTCTCATCCCAGTCTTTCTGGTCACTGCGAATATACGACCGAATGGCAGCGATGACCGAACGGTTGACTTGCTCCGAAGCATTGGCTTGGGGAGCGTGGACAGCTGTTAGCGTGTGCGTTATTCGATGCCTTCTGAGCAGGCCTTGAAACTTCTCGGATCGAAATTGCGATCCGTTGTCAGATACAATTCCCTCTGGAACTCCGAAAGTATGGAATAACTCCTCCTCTAAATACCTCAGCACAACATCCGCATTTAATTTTTTTACAGCCTTGAGGAAAACAAATTTTGAATAATGGTCCAGGACAATAAAAATTCCTATATTTCCACTGCGAGACCTAGGATACGGACCTAAGAAATCAATATAGAGACGCTGGAAGAACCTTTGCGACTCGGCCGCTTTTCCCATCGGTGGATGTAACGGAGCGTTTGGAGCTTTTGACATTTTACATTGCTCGCTGGCCGCCACGTAGTCTTTTACGTCATTGACGAGTCCGGGCCAGAAATAATAACGCCGAATCCGCTCGAGTGTCTTGTGGACTCCACCATGGGACGCCAGCGGATCATCGTGTGCTCTCTTAAGCACTTCTTTGACCATCCCCCTGGGTACCCACAACTTCCAAGCAAACGCGTCGTTAAGGATGTCTCCTTTTACATGCTCGGATCGCCGATAGATCAGAGAATCAACTATTTTAAGGTCGGGGAGTTGAGCCATATTGCTCTTAATTCCCTCCATCAGTTCCAAATATTCTCCCGATTTGAAATGAGCTGACTCAATGTCCACCAGCAAGCCATTGCTGAAATCCACTGCAGCCACTTGGTCATATGGGACCCTGGACAAGGCATCCGGAACAACATTCAGCTTCCCTCTTCTGTGTTGGATACTGAACCGGAAACCTTGCAGTTTTAAAGCCCATCTCGCTAACCTCGAATTCAAATCACTTTGAGACATGAGCCATTTCAGCGAGGCGTGATCCGTAATTACAGTGAACTCCTGACCCTCTACATAGGCTCTGAATCTTTTTATGCTCACCAGAGCAGCGAGACATTCCTGCTCTGTAACCGTATAGTTTCTTTGGGCTTTGTTAAGCTTCTTCGAAACAAAGGCTATCGGCAGTTCTTCCCCTTCGACCGACTTCTGTACCAGTACTCCGCCTACCCCGCTTTTACTGGCGTCGCAATGTATAAAAAATGGTTTGCTGAAGTCCGGACTTTGCAAGACCGGATCACTGCAAAGCATGCCCTTTAACCGCTCAAAAGCTTCCTTGCCTTCTGTTGTCATCACGAATTTTTGCTTCGGCTTTAATAGGTCGGTCAACGGGGCGGATACAGACGCAAAGTTGTTTATGAATTTTCGATACCACCCTGCCAATCCCAGAAAGCTTCTCAACGCTTTCAACGACGTCGGCAATGGAAAATCCGAAATAGCCGAGACTTTTTCGGGGTCAGTGCGAATACCACCCTCTCCTATTATATGCCCTAGGTATCTCACAGAGCGCACACAGAATTTACTTTTCTCGATATTTAAGGTCAAGCCAGCTTCCCGAATCCGCGAGGCCACGGTGTCCATAACGAGTAAATGTCTCTCAAACGTATCTGACACCAGCAATAAGTCGTCCAAATAAACGAAGACTTCGTTTCTAAGCGACGCAGGAATGACTTTATCCATTAAGCGTGTCATGGTTTGAGAGGCATTACAGAGACCAAACGGCATGACTTTATAATGATACAAGGGCCTCCCTGGAACCGTGAATGCAGTTTTACACCTAGATGCCGGATCCAAGGGGATCTGCCAATATGCATCCTTCAGGTCGAGACTAACTTATGAACACTGCCTTCGGTAAACGGCTGAGAATGCCATCTATTTGGGGAAGGGGGTACGCATCTTTTTCCGTAACCTCATTCACTTTTCTGCTGTCCAAACAAACTCTGACTTTTCCCGGTTTCCGGACAAGTACTACTGGCGAGGACCAAGGACTCTCAGATTCTTCAATCACTCCTAGTTGAAGCATCCTGTCAATCTCAGTGTACAATAACTTCTCAATTGCCGGGGAAACTGGAAAATGACGCTGCTTAACGGGCTTCGCGTTTCCAGTGTCTATTGAGTGTGACAACACCGAAGTTTTCCCGAGACCCGATGTCGCAAATGATGGAAAACGTTGGACCATTCCCTGCAATTTCAATTCCTGAATGTCTGTCAGAACGTGCTGCTCTGTGGCGGCTGATATTTCCGCCACCTCTAAGGGTGGGGGCAAAAGATCGCACGACATTCCTAAATAAACATCCTGACTTAACGAAGGGATTATGTATATGTCTAATTCTTTACTTATACCTTGGGGCCGTCAGCCATCGGGTGCTACAGGGGGACAAACGGATGACGGGTCGGCTCGCACAACTGTGACCTCGGAACTGAGGCGCAGCCGCTCCGGTTAGTAATACCCGGTGCGGTCTGCGTCTCACACCCCCCCCCCCTAGGACACAGAGGGTTGCGAGCGAACCGTCACCCGCCGTAACTGTGCACACCGGTGGAAGTGCGACTATACTCTCCCCGTGAGGGCGGCTGGAAACAGGTCCTAGCACGGTCATGTCTCTGCTATGATGCTGGCGAATGGTAGTCGGGCGGAGAGAAGAAAACTCTCAGTGAAATTACCCCAATCCAAGGTGACACTGTTATATGCCGAGGGATGCATGGCCGGGGGGGTGCCCGGTCGCTAATATGCGGACTCTGGATACCTGCCGACCTCCAGTTTAAATCAGGCTTCCCGGGGCAAGCGGGCTATGCCTCGGGTGACCATCCCCTTCCCGCCTACTCGTGGGAACTACTATGCCAAATAAAAAACAAATAAAAACCAACAAAGCCGCAAAGGAGCTCGGTACTCCTCTTAAAGTACCGGAGGGACAAGCCAATCCCTCTGCACCAGCGCCTGGGAAACCGGGTCTAAAGAAGACGGGGAAGGAGACTGAGTCGGTCCACCGTCTTCAGGCAGCAGCCGCAGTGAGGGGGGGCCCGAAAAGCCAATCGGGTCCTTCCAAGTCGGGTGGCTCCAAGGGCGAAGCGGATACCGGGGTGGCTGCCAAGCAGAGCGTAATCGCGGCTGGTGAGCGCACCGGGACCGAAGAACCCATGGGAGCCCCGGCGGGCAGCGTCTCTGCACCACGGGGTGGAAAGCCGTCGTACCAGGACAGGAGACGAGCGGCTTTCATCCTGTCCAACGAAGACCCGAACTTCAAGGCGTCAGCCGAAGGAAAGGAGCAGAGGCTGTGGGCCTGCTCAATCCTTCCACTGTTCCAGCCAGCCAAAGCCGGAAAGGGCGCAGCCAAGGCCGCCAACAAGCGGCAACGCTCAGCGGAGGACCCCGCAAATCAGCCAGGCCAAGCCCAGCAAGCCAAGCGGGTGAAGACCCACCTCACGAACCGGTCGTTCGCTGAGGTGGCGAGGGGCAGGACCCTGATCGGTGTCCTGGACAGGGGCGCCGAGGACGGCCATGTCCCTCGCGATAAGTGGCACCTGGTGGAGAACGAGCTCCAGGACCGGTTCCTACTGGAACTGGAGGAGAACGGCGGACCACCGCCAAAGTGTGAGGACGCAGGGTGGCATCAAGGCAAGGTGAAAGCCATCGCCTGCCAAGACGCTCGCTCTGCGGCCCTCTACATGAAGGCGGTGGCGGCCCTAAAAGAGGTCTATCCAGGGGCGAAACTGGAGGCCGTGAAGTGGGAAGATGTCCCTAGTCGCCCGAGAGCCAGAGCGTGGGTCTCGGCTAAGCCTGCAGAGCCTGAGAAGATCCTCAGGTTACTGCAGGTCTGCAACCCCCACCTTCCTACAGCCGATTGGAAGGTGGCAAAGGTGGAGGATATCCAAGGGCAGAGGCGCCAGGTTATCCTCGTCCTAAATGAGGAATCCATTGATCTCCTCGCAAAGTCGGACGGTGTAGTGGATTATGGCTACAAGAAGGTCACCATATCCACTTACAAGTCCGATCGCAAGGGCAGGCAAGTGGAGGTCGAGCCAGACCCGGAGCTGCCGGAGATCCCGAAAGAGGGGGCCTCGTGCGAGGAAGACAACCCGGCGTCGGATGCGGCGTCCATGATGTCGGACGATATCTTGGACGACTACGCGTTCGACGAGAGCGACCTAGCCAGAGGTCTCAGCCACATCGTTGTCGGGGAGGAGCCGGAGTCCCCTGACAGCGATCTAGAAGTAACAATGGTGGAGGCGAGCCTCAGGAATGTCGTTGACGCTCCTGCAGATAAACCTCCACCATTGTAAGGCAGCATGCGCTGCTCTACTGCTCCACCTGGCCAAGGATGGAGCCGACATAGTCCTCATTCAGGAGCCCTGGATCCTCGGAAACAGGGTCTCCGGTCTGAGGACTTCTGACTACAAGCTATATGTAGCTGAAACCGCAGGTAAAATTCGTACCTGCATTCTTGCAAAAAGAGAGTTGCACCTATTTTTGCTCCCAAATTTCAGCAATGAAGACCACACCGCAGTGAGCCTCGAAGGCCAGGAGCGCTCACTGAGGATCTGCTCCGCATACATGGGGCATGAACAAACAGACCCCCTCCACACGCGCCTCTCCGGGCTCTAATCGCAGACTGCTCGGCCAAGGACATCGGCCTAATTGTGGGGTGCGATGCCAATGCACATCACTGTCAGTGGGGAAGCACTGACACAAACGAAAGGGGTGAGTACCTTTTCAGTTACTTACTGACCACTCAGATGGTCTTACTAAACCGGGGTAGTGATCCCACCTTTATCATTAAAAACCGCAAGGAGGTCCTGGACCTCACGCTTGCCTCTCATGAGATACAGCGTAACATTGTATCCTGGAGGGTCCTGGAAGAGCACTCCTTCTCGGACCACAGGTACGTGGAAACTGTCTTCTCCTTCTCAGTACCGAAGCCAGTCCGATTCCGAAACATCAGGCGGACAAACTGGACTCGGTACTCTGATTACCTCTGTCGTGTTCTCCCTGAGCCCCCATCTGAGGAGGAGTTCTCCACGGAGGCCACGACTCGTCTTCTTAAGATCTTTACCGACGCCTGCAATAAGGCGCTCGACAAAGCATGCCCCTCTGGCAAGAACAGAGGCCGGAAGAAACCTGAATGGTGGAATCCGAAACTGGGTGAACTCCGGAAAGCCTCCCGGAGACTCTTCAATAAAGCTAAGGCTGAAAACGTTGAGCAAAACTGGGCCGAATACAAGGCCAGTCTGTCAACCTACAACAAAGAACTTAGAAAAGCCAAACGCGCCTCCTGGCGTAAGTTCTGCAGCGAAATCGAGAGTAACTCAGAAGCCTCACGCTTGCGCAGAGTTCTCTCGAAGACAACACCCACCCTGGGCTACTTGAAGAACACCGACCAGTCGTGGACTACGTCCAGCGAGGAGTCGCTAAATCTTCTCCTAAATACCCACTTCCCTGGCTGCGATGAAAACAGACCCAACTACCTCGCGCCTCCTTCTGTCGCCTCAAATGCCATCTTGGGACTGCTAAGCCAGGAAAACATTTCCTGGGCGATCAGAAGCTTTAAACCCTACAAGTCCGCGGGGCCAGACGGCATTTTCCCTGCCCAACTGATTCACGCGGGACATAAAGCCATTAACTGGCTCAAAATAATTTACGAGGGAATCTTCTCCCACGGGTGCATTCCTGACACCTGGCTTCAGACCAAAGTCGTATTCATACCCAAGGCAGGCAAGCCCTCGCACACTGCCCCAAAAGATTTCAGACCCATAAGTCTATCGTCTTTTCTTCTAAAGGCGATGGAGCGGCTCCTGGGGCTGCATCTAACGGCGTGCATTCCGTCCAGTCTGATCTCAGACTCCCAGCATGCCTATCGGAAGGGAAGATCCACCGAAACGGCCCTACACTCGATCACATCGATCATCGAAGCGTCCCTTAACTTTAAGGAGTACACCCTAGTAGCCTTCCTCGACATAGAAGGCGCCTTTAACAACATCCTTCCGACCGCCATCACGGGCGCACTGACGGATCTGGGCGTTGACTCCAGGACGGTGAGCCTGATCGATCAGATGCTACAATGCAGGACGGTTGAGGCATCACTGGGGACGTCAACGTGTACCAGATTTGTCAGCAGAGGCACACCGCAGGGCGGAGTCCTCTCGCCCCTCCTATGGAACGTGGCAGTGAACACACTGCTGCGGGAGATAGAGGGGGGTGGCTGCCGTGTGGTGGCGTACGCGGACGATGTTGCCATAGCATTCTCCGGAAAATTTCCGCAGACATTGTGTGAGTGCATGACAAGTACTCTCACGAAAATGTCGAAATGGGCAGACAAATGCGGGTTAGGCGTCAACCCGTCTAAAACGGAACTGGTGCTTTTCACTAGGAAGTACAAAGTTCCGGTACTGATTCCCCCAAGACTATGTGGGGAAACGCTAGTCTTCAGCAACAACGCCAAGTATCTTGGCCTAATCCTCGATAGAAAGCTCGATTGGAAATTGAGCATAGAGGATAGAGTAAAGAAGGCCACAGTGGCCCTCTATACCTGCAGGAAAGCCATCGGACTAAAATGGGGAATGACCCCCTATATAGTTCGGTGGCTCTACACCGCCATCATACGACCAATCATGCTCTATGGAGTGGTGGTATGGTGGCCAGCCTTGGACAGAAGGACATGCCTCAATAAACTCAGCAGAGTTCAACGCATGGCAGAGCTATGCATAACTGGCGGGCTACGCACTACTCCAGGGGAAGCCCTGGATACTGTGCTGGACCTCCTCCCTGTGGATCTCATGGGAAAGAAGGTGGCAACACTTTCCGCCCTCAGAATGAGAGAAGCCAGACTGTAGAAAGCATCCGCGGTTGGGCACTCGGGAATCCTGATGAGACTCCCGCAATTACCAGAGAGGACAGATTACTGTATCCCCAGTGATCACCTCTCGACGCCCTTCCAGGTATCAATCCCATCTAGGGAGGACTGGGAGATGGGCGAACCAGGACCTGCAAATGCGGTCCACTTCTACACTGATGGCTCAAAGCTAGACGGCCGCGTGGGAGGCGGAGTCTACTGCAGCGAGCTGAACATCAGTCATTGCTTCAGGCTCCCGGATCACTGTAGTGTGTTCCAAGCGGAGGTTGAAGCCATCAAGGAGGCCATTTCGATTGTCTCCAAATTACTTCTAGATACGCACTTAGTGTGCGTCTTCTCGGACAGCCAAGCAGCTATCAAAGCTCTAGGCTCAATATCGTCGAACTCAGCGACTGTAAATGACTGCCGCAGGTCTCTGCACGAGATCGCAGAGCAGTTAGATCTCTTCCTTATATGGGTCCCCGGCCACAGGGACATCGAGGGGAATGACGCCGCCGACGAGCTAGCCAGGCAGGGTACTACGATTCCTCTCCTACCGGAGAGGGAGCAAGTAGCGATGCCCTTGGCTACCTGCAGGCTCCTAACGCACGAATTGTTCGAGCAAAATGCCAATAGGAGATGGCAGCAAACCGTTTCCTGTAAAGTCTCAAGATTGATATGGCCATATCGATCGAAGAAGCGCTCAGCAGAGCTGTATAAACTCAGCAGAGCACAGTGCTCTGCAGTTACTAGAGCCATTACGGGACACTGGCAGATCGGCACTCACGCCTCTAGACTGTCAATCCCTCATAACGACTTCTGCAGGAGTTGTCGCGACGAGGAGGAGGAGGAATCGGTCCCCCACTTCTTCTGCCACTGCCCAGCCCTTGGAAATCGTCGTCTTCGTATTCTCGGGGCCGCTTTCCTCACGGACATTTCGGACCTGTCCGTAATCAAACCAGGGACCTTGTCCAAATACATCCAAGCCACCGGATGGGACTGCCCTTAACCTGCAGAAGTATGCTCTCACGGTTCGGGCAACGCGAAGGGGCACATGCCCATGCGGCAACACAACGGACCTTTTATAGGGCCAAGTGAGCTTGGTGGCGGGAGGCTCTTATACCCCCCCCTCCCGGCTACCGCCTTAACCTAACCTAACCTACTTATACCTTTATACTCTATACTAGTCCTAAATTTACCAACTATTTTCTGATGACTTCCATCAGCGGTGCATGCCTTGGACAGCACCTTTTTAAACGGCTTCCTGCTGATAATATATTCTTTGGCCAGTTTCCCTCCGATGCAAGTCAGAGCAGCTCCTGTATCGAGCAAACCCACTCGCTTATTATCCAGAAGACCAACTTCAGCATAAGGGCGTTTGTCCCCTTTGTTTCTTCTAATGCTATTTATGTACTTTACTGACTCCCAGAATTTTTTTAACCGCCGACTGCTGCGAGAACTTGTCTTTGCTTTGTCGCCAAAGCTCGGAAACCCAATCTTCCTAATATTTTCCAGCTTAGTATGCCAAAAATACTCTGGCTGACCAGCCGAAAGGGAGTGTGTCATTTCCCGCTCCCCACCACTGCTATATATCTTCACTCCTTTGTCGCCGCTTGCCGGTTGGGAACACTGGTCAGTGGACGAGATGCTGCAGTGCTCCTTTGCGCGTTTTTTTGGCATCGCGCACATGAAGGTTTATAGGCATTAGGAATACCGCATCCATAGCAAAAAATTTTCCTTTTTTCCGCGCAGTCTTGATACATATGCCCCCCCTTCCTGCAATTCCAGCATACGAGAGCAAAAGCGCCTATCTCATCCTCTACCTCTCCTTCAGAAAATTCTACGGCATCATCGATGTTCGCTTCCTCCCAGAGCTCTGATATCTGCTTCTTAAAGACCGATGGTTTCTGATAACCATGATTCTTACGGACTTCTTCTAAAAAGCAGGAAAAGTCCTGCATATATCCCTCAAGGTTTCCATCGAATCTACCCGTATGTTAAGAATTTCATGCTGAATTTCCGGACGTAAATTACGCCTCACAATTTCAATCAGCGTCTTCTCACTAAGAGGCTGGTCGAGTCTATCAGTTAGCTTTAGGATGGCATCGTAGAAACTTTCGAACGTTTCTTTTTCCCTCTGTTTTCTATCCCTTATCATTTGGCGGATATCCACATCCGTTCTGGAGTCTCGGAATTGCTTCCTCAACGCAGCACAAAGCTCCTGCCAACGAACTACTCGCCAAAAGAAATCAGATGCCTTGCCATCAAATAGCGAATTCGCATTACCACACAGAAGTGAGAAATTTCCCTCTAACGTCTGATGAGTAAGGGCCTCAACTCTATAGATAAAGCTATCGATTCCTATTGTATCGGTGGTTCCTGAAAATCTTAATTTCCAGTTCGACATTATGTGGCCTACTTTGTCTGGTCTTTGGGCCAATTCTGAACCTACCGATCGGGCGCTGGTAGCACGCGGAGGTAACCCCGGATCTGGTTGCTGCCCGTTGATTCCTAGTAGCTGCTCCAAAGAAGTATTCCTGCTAGTATTTGGATTTGGCGTTTGTCTTTGCTGCTCCATATTATTTATGTGAGCTTCTACATTGGGTTGAATGAGATTCGCCATTTGTTCTGTCAACTGAGTTAACAGCTCGTTCTGCATAGCCTTGACAGCGGCTGCAATTTCGGCAGACGTCTGGCTCATCTCGACGATGGACGGGTTCTCGCTCGCACTAAGCTCTTCACTTCTCGTTTCGGCCAAATCTGATAAGCTATCTGCTCTTGGGATTGGTACGAGTCTAGATTGCTGCCTCGTTAACACAGATGTGCTAGCTGGATTTGTAATGGTTTGAGCTATGCAAACCGAATAAAATCATAAAAAGCACGAAACATCCGTGGACCTTTTGCGCCAATAACTTCAGAAGTGGGATGGTAGCCCTTTAAAGTATCTGCCTACATAAGTATTTGTCTACTGGCATCCCCGACAACGAGTATTTTCCACATTTTATAAATGGCCGAGGAAACCATGGCAAACATTGACAAAGAAAAAATTGTAGAGTGGTTGCTGGAGAAGGAGATCATTTTTTCCAGCCAGCGCAACACTAAGGCAACTTCGTAAGCTTGCCATAAGTGGTGGAATGGACGAAGTTTCTGAAAGTCCGGTGAATAAATCGGATATTGAATCGGATGGAAAAGTGTCTGAAAATGAGCAGATCGACGATATGAAAGAAGAAGAATTACTTGACGCCGCAATAAGGGTGGCTGAGGAAAAGAAGAAACTGGCTGCTTTAATGGTAATGGACAACTACATATATGACCGATGACATCCGAATGGTCAAGCAACTTATTGCCCCTTTTTCTGCCAGTGAAAATGATGAAGCCTCTGAATGGGTCTTGAATTTTGAACGGATTTGCGGAGGCGTGAACGAAAGCAACAATTTTAAGCTTTGTTGTGTGCGCATGTTGATGAAGGCGGGAACAGAGGCGGACTTGTTCATGCGTGTCGACAAATCAAAGACTTACGACGAGTTTAAGGGAAACTTCCTAAAACCTTTTGGCCGCAGCAATTCAACTGCCGACGTGGTACTTCTGTTGAAGGAAACCTTTTTCAACCCGCAGAAAAACTCCGTAATGGGATATATTCTTCGCATGGAAGAAATTGCTATGCGTGCCGACATCGAAGAGAAATTGACAGTGCAGTTCATCGTTGATGGTTTTCGTGATCGATCTTCCAGTATCGCCTTATTGTATTCAGCGTCGACCATCGGAAAACTTAAGGAGCTAGCTCGACAATACGAGGCTTTGAGGAAGAGTACCCAGACGAATTTTAAGCGCACTGGGATGACCGCTTCCGGAAATGACCGGAGCCAGGTGCGTTGCTATAATTGTTCAGCACATGGCCATTAGGCTTCATCGTGTCCCGCACCTAAGCGGGAGAAGGGATCGTGTTTCCAGTGTGGATCCATGCAGCACCAGGTGAAGGATTGCCAACAGAAGCCTATGCCAACCCAGCGTTCCGTGGGTACAGCCAGCAACCCGCCAATGGACGACAGAGAGGAGAACAATATTTTTGTTCCTATTGTTAATCAGGTAGGGGTATATTTTTACACTGATATAAAACGCAGGTATCAAATTAAATTTCTTTCTGGCATGTTGGACACCGGTAGCGCTATTAATTTGATGCAGCGCTCGGCGATACCTTATGAAAATTTTGATGGTGTACTAAGACCGACAGAGTATTTTGGAGTTAACGGTTCGAGAATAAGCATTTTTGGAAAAATAATTGTCAATTTAGTTTTTCATAACATTGAAAAAGAACTTATATTTTTCGTTGTACCAAACAACTATATTTCGTGTAATGTCCTTCTGGGGCGCAGTTTCCTTGAAAATTATGGAATAAAATGAATTTTTGAAAATGAAATTGAAAATGTAAAGCGAGTTACGCAAAGCAATATGGTCTCAATTGAAAATAGAGTATTAGTAAACAGTGACATAGATGAAAATAGAGTATTAGTGAACAGTGACTTAGATGAAAATAGAGTATTAGTGAACAGTGACTTAGATGAAAATAGAGTATTAGTGAACAGTGACTTAGATGAAAATAGAGTATTAGTGAACAGTGACTTAGATAAAAATAGAGTATTAGTGAACATTGAGAGTGACCAAATTGAAAATGTAGTATTGACAAATAGAGATAGTGAGATGATGTTATCAGATATCAACAAGAATGGATTATTAAAGGATGAAAATTATGAGAAGATTAGTGACCAATTGAATTGTAATAACATTGACCTTTTATTGAAAGATAACGAGCAAAAGCATATGGCAAGTGAATCATTAGAAAGAACCGACATAGATATACCGTATATATATAGTATTGAAATAACAAAAGAAGAGGACAGCTATAATATCGACCCAAAGCGAACTGATAAAGAACGTAGTAAATTCATGGAATTGATAAAACTTAACTATTCAGACTTAACTAACATTCCAGCAATTCAACATAACTACGAAATGAATCTCAAACTTAAATCAGAAGAACCTGTACGCACTGCTCCGAGAAGACTTTCATATCAGGAGAAAAAAGAAGTAGATACCCAAATAGATGAACTATTGAACAAAGGCTTCATAAGAGAAAGTAAATCGCCTTACAGCTCTGCAATAGTATTAGTTAAGAAAAAATCAGGGGAAAAAAGAATGTGTGTAGATTACAAACAGCTTAATAAGATTTGCATTCGTGATGGATATCCATTGACGACTGCTTAGAGTGATTAGAAGGGAACACAATTTTTACACTTTTAGATTTGAAACACAGTTATCACCAAGTAAAAGTAGCAGAGAGTTCGGTGCAGTATACAGCATTTGTCATACCTAGCGGACAATATGAATACACAAGAATGCCTTTTGGACTTATGAATGCACCAGCAGTATTTATGAGATTTATTAATTTCATTTTACAACCATTAATTCGCGAGGGTAATGTAGTAGTTTATATGGACGATATCGCTATAGGTTCCAAGTCGTTGAACGAACATCTTATAACAGTAGGTAGAGTTTTAAGAATTCTCGCAGAATATCGACTAGAAATTAAGGTTAGTAAATGTCAATTTGGTTATGAAAGTATTGAGTTCTTGGGATATACCCTTTCTGGTAAGGGAATAAGCCCAAACTGTGAACACACAGCCACTATTAAGCATCTGCCATTGCCAAAAGATCGCCATGAAATGCAAAAGGTTTTGGGATTATTCTCTTATTTTAGGCGTTTCATCCCTGCTTACTCAAAAATAGCAAAACCATTACAAGAACTTACAAAACCTGGAACTAAGTTTGAGCTTCAAGACAAATGCATACAAATTTTTGAATATCTTCGAGAAAAACTGATTGCGTCACCAGTATTAGCTCTGTATAATCCAAATCGAGAAACAGAATTGCATTGTGATGCAAGTAGTGAAGGCTTTGGTGGAATTTTGTTGCAGAAACAAGATGACAATAAGTTTCACCCAACAGCATATTTTTCACAGAGAGCGACAAAACTAGAGGCAAGATACGAAAGTTTCAAACTGGAAACGTTAGCTGTGATCTATTCATTGAGGAAATTTCGAATTTATTTAGAGGGGATTCCGTTTAGAATTATAACAGATTGTAACTCAGTAGTTTTATGTTTAGGAAAGGGACGTCTTCATTCAAATATCGCCAGATGGGCCATAGAGCTAGCAAATTATAATTACACTTTAAAACATCGTAGTGGAAAATATATGTCCCATGTGGACACCTTAAGTAGATATCCTTCAGCGCTTAATCAAGATTTTGAATATGAACCAATAGTGACAATTCATGAAAGTGATAACAAAGACCGAATAGTTTCCGTGATTGAGTGCGACGACATTAATCTTCAGCTTCAGATAACACAAAACAGGGAAAATTAAAAGAACAATTGGAGCATGGACCTGTTAAGAAATTTTCATTGAGCTTCGGAATTGTTTATAAAATAGGTGAGAACGACGTTGAGCTGTTTTATGTCCCAGCTGAAATGGAAACGCAAATAATCAGAAGAGTTCACGGAAACTTATGTCACTTAGGAACCGAGAAATGTATGAAAGAAATCTTAAGACATTATTGGTTCCCGAATATGAGATCTAAAATCGATTTGTTTATAGGAAATTGTTTAAATTGTATCATGTTTTCAGTCCCCACACATGCGAATAATCGAACACTTCACAATATTCCTAAGCGACCAATCCCATTCGACACCTTACACGTAGACCATTTTGGACCACTTCCCGCTGTTATATCAAAGAAGAAGCATGTATTAGTTATCATTGACGCCTTTACGAAATTTGTAAAATTGTTTTCTGTAAATACGACAAGCACTAAAGAAGTCAACACATGTTTTTCACAGTATTTTCAATTTTATAGTCGTCCACGTAGAATTATCAGCGATAGAGGAACGTGTTTTACATCATTAGAATTTAATAAATTTTTGCTAGAAAATAATATAGAACACGTGAAAGTGGCAACTGCTTCACCCCAAGCGAATGGTCAGGTAGAACGGGTTAAGAGAACTATGAAAGCTATGCTCGCCAAAATAACTGAGCCAATAAATCACGAAGATTGGAGCAAACTTTTAATAAAGGCTGAATATGCAATTAATAACTCAGTCCATTCGACCACGACAGAATTGCCTTCAGTGTTGTTATTCGGAGTCCAACAGAGGGGTTGTAATATTGACGCGTTAACAGAATACTTAGATGATAAACAAGACCGAACTCAAAGCAATTTAGAATCAGTACGTAAGAAATCTTTGGATAAAATCGAGCATTGTCAGCAGAAGAGTGAAGAGTATTTTGAAAGGAATCACAAAAATCATATTGAGTTCTTGGAAGGCGATTTCGTTGTAATGAGAAACATTGACACCACAATAGGTACAAATAAAAAATTTGTTCCGAAGTACAGGGGTCCGTACATCATCAAAAAGGTATTGCCGAACGACAGATATGTGTTAAATGACATTGAAAACTGCCAAGTAAGTCAAATCCCGTATGAGGGCATTATAGAGGCATGCCGATTAAGCAAATGGGCAGATTGGCGTAATCAGTGTGAAAGTGACTCCTACTTAAATAGTTAACAATTTATATATATACACATTAAATTAAAATTACTCTTAATTACATATTTACGATCGAGGGCGATCTAATTGTCAGGATGGCCGAGCTGTTAGATTGTTTAGTATTGTTAGATTGTTTAGTATTATAACTCTACAATTGTATTTACTATTAACGTTGTACGAAATATCGTAAGTATCGATATGAATTATCATCCGATAGTTCTAGTTCTGCGAACTAGAACTATGAGAGAACGAGTGATCGGAGCTGGGGTTCAATGAACACTTTTGGCGGTATCGACAAGACGAGGAGGTTGAAAAGAATTAAGTAAAAATAAAATCATAAAAAGCACGAAACATCCGTGGACCTTTTGCGCCAATACGTTCAAAAGAACAGGGGAAATTAGGCAGGTAGACGAAAAGCACTTTGAAGAGAAAAATAGAGGGAGGAAAATCACCCACTATAAAACGAAATTCAAAAGAAAGAAAAAATCTAATAAAAGTAAATACGATAATTGCAGAGTACCCGAAGAGAGTACTGGGAATCCGGAGCTAAAAAGCACGAAACATCCGTGGACCTTTTGCGCCAATACGTTCAAAAGAACAGGGGAAATTAGGCAGGTAGACGAAAAGCACTTTGAAGAGAAAAATAGAGGGAGGAAAATCACCCACTATAAAACGAAATTCAAAAGAAAGAAAAAATCTAATAAAAGTAAATACGATAATTGCAGAGTACCCGAAGAGAGTACTGGGAATCCGGAGCTACAACATGATTAAGATTATAATCTTACTAATGTTCACCGTCCTACAGTCTTCCGGACAGAATATAGAGATAGATCCCATCAACTCAAGGAATGGATATCTCATATTCAAAACAAATACCATTAACATACCCATTAACTATGAATACCATTATCTAACAATTAATATAACAAGAACAGATGAAACATATCAGAGTTTACTAGAACAGGCAACCCAATTTAATAACGAAATCCAAGTTCAATATTTAGTCGAGAAATTGCAACATGAATTCAACGGCATTAAAATAGCCAAAAGAAACAAAAGAGGCCTTATAAATGCAGTAGGCACAGTATATAAATATATACTGGCTAGCCACAGTGTTCAAGCTAACGAATTAAACTTAGTAATTCAAGCAGTAAATTCTGGCATAGAAGTTGTCAATAAATTAAACAAGGATAATGATAGAAATAAGCAACTAGAGATATTAATATTTAACCTTCAACATTTTACAGAGTACATAGAGGATATTGAATTAGGCATGCAGCTAACAAGATTAGGGATCTTTAATCCAAAATTATTGAGGCAGGATTACCAGAAACACATCGATTCAGAGAAATTATTAAATATCAAAACATCTACCTGGTTGAAAACGGACACTAACGAAATACTAATAATTTCCAACATCCCACGAGAGATCAGAAATATTCCTATACTTAAAATTGTCCCATATCCAGATGAAGATAATAACATCCTCACTGACTTAACGCAAAACAATTATTACGTTCTAGAAAACGAGGTATATGAAAAAGAATCAAAACGAAAAATAAATGACGAATGTATTTCAGGAATAGTCAAACAAGTAGAAACAAAATGTCCATACACCAAAGCACACGGAAACTTTCAAATAAGTTTCATAGAACCCAATATATTCTGTAATGGGTAACGAGTACTTGGGCGAGATGGTATTACTCGGCTATGACCGGCACGTATTGTTTCCGGCTGCTGGCTCGTCAGCAAGGGGGTGGAGTTGTTTTATTGTCATAGTTCGAGGCCCTTTACTTTCTTTATTTTAAATTTAACGTGCAAGAAAAAAACAAGCCATACACCTCACCGGACAGAGTTCACTACAAATGACCACATAACACGGACGATTACCTAAAAGACAGACGGACGATCCTCAGCTGTTTCGAGGACCCCTTGCCCACCCTACCTTGGTAATGCCATTCCATACATCTATCTGTCGGCCATGACCCCTTGGTGTGCCGACACGCGCTACAGGGGCTTGGAAGGGGAGATCATAAGAAAGGTTTAGTTAAACATTATAATGATATTTATTGGAACTAAATTATACATAAAAATACGGGGTATATGTTCCCTCCCATAGGCTACCTGAGCCTGGTTCCCTTGAACTAGGATCAGGTAAACTTATAAACTAGTATTTGAATAAATGTGCAATGGTAAAGATTAAAATTTAAAGATAGAATATAAATGTTGATTCTTACGGGCTACGAAACGGTGAGGCAATTTGGTCGGAACACCCATAGACAATTTCTTCCATGCCCAAATGATTGTAATCAAATACCTAGTAAATAAACTCACTTTTACTGCGGATCCACCGTCGAAAGCGCTTTCTCATGGTTGCTGCAAAACTGTGGTTAATATGATATTTTGGGTTCGGGTGTATTATTATTGCATTTCGGTTATAAACATATTGGTTCTTGTTATTTTTTTTGTTTTGATCTGTGCATGGAAGGTTATCTATTTATGGATTTGTTTTAGTTTCATATTCACTCTTCCTCTTGCCCTTCTTTTCCTACTCTATGCTCCCTCACTGCTGTTCTTCATTTCTGCATTTCTTTTTTATGTATATGTATGTAAACTTAAATAGCTGTTCTGCTGCTCGGTACTATTCTGCTTACTCTTATGTTAACTTATGTTACTTCTCTCGGTTTATCGCCAGCCCCCTTCGGCTCCGTTGCTGGCGAGCGTTTTTATAGCTCGCTCGCTCTCCTATTGGGCTCTGCCTTTGCTGCTTGCGTGTTCTCTCTCTCCCCCGCTTTCACTCTCTGCCTATGCGCGCATCACCTTTGGCTCCGCTCGCCCTCTTTATTTTTTTGGGGCATTACCCTTGCAGCTCTGAGTATTGAACTCCAACAACACACTAACTCTTTCCTTCCCTATGTGCTGCGGATCTTAATTGGGCCTTGTTAACTGTATTTGCCATACGGCACGTTTGGGTAGGATTTGCGCTATTTTCCTCCTTTTTCTCCGTTCGTATTTCGCCGGTGCTGAACTTTCCGCTATCGCGGATTATCGACCGTCCCGCTTTGTGGCCGCCGCCTCACCGACGTCGATCCGGCTGCCCGCGAAGGTCGAGCCTCTCTGAATTTTTTCTGCGTCTCTGCTCCCTCGCTCTGTGCTGCGACGGATCAGCTGCTTGGAGCGCCGCTGCTTCGCCAGCCCAAATTGCTTGGCGCCAAATCTAGTGCAGGGAGAAAGAACCGTCTAACGTATTCGGCCCCGAAAGATCTGTGGTATCCCACTTTTTGTTCCTCTTACCCGTCAATCTTGGCCCCAGTGGCCGACCTAGCTTCAGTTATCGTAGTCCCGCGACTTTTGCTTTGCTGCTGCTGGATACCACTCGCGCTTTGACAATATTCTTTTCTTGACTTTGGAACTTTTTCATTAATGATTTTTGCTGAGCCTGTTCGGGGCGATGTTGGTCGCTCGACATCCAAATTCCAAAAGGAAGATGGACACGCTCCCATCCACTATGAGACCGGTCGGATCCGCTGGATGACGTTCGAATGTCATCGCTTTCTCCTCTTTCTCTTCACCTGCCATCAGCGTTAACTCACCCCCAGAGGGAGCCAACCTTTCAGAGCACCGTTTAAGAGCCCCTGACTCCAAAACCCCCTGTAGCAGCGAGACTATGGCTGGCCATACAACGCCGTTGGCGGTCAATTTAGTTTACGCCCTCAGCTACAAGCCTCTTACAAAATCCCCCCTGCCAAAGTCAGACTTGGGGATATTGCCTGCCTTGAGGAATCCACAAGGCTGACTGGCTTGTAGCTACACTTGCCGGATATCCTTCCCGTGGTACCTTCCGATGAGCTTTCCTTGCAGATCTTACAGCTCATAAAACGAGTTCCACACTTGCCGTCTAACTCGCGCCTTAAGAAACATTGGCCCTAGCTTAGCGTTGTAGCCGGCTTGAAAATTGCTTTGTTTAAAATTTCGCCGTAGCACTTCCTGCCCCACCTGGTACGATACTTCCTGTGCCCTCAGGTCATAATGCCGTCGATTTCGCTCCCATTGCTTCCGCATCACTTCACACGCTCTCTTTCTGACGATATCCAATGAATCCTCACGTGTGAAGGTCGCTGCCTTGTCCTCTAACATCCCCAATTTCCTCAGCAAAGAATACGTTGCGCCTGAAGACACCATCTGCTGGCCGAAAACCATATAGTAGGGCGTGGTGCCTACCCCTGTGTGAACCGCCGCCCTCAACGCACAGCATATTTTGCTAAGACCCTCATCCCAGTCTTTCTGGTCACTGCGAATATACGACCGAATGGCAGCGATGACTGAACGGTTGACTCGCTCCGAAGTATTGGCTTGGGGAGCGTGGACAGCTGTTAGCGTGTGCGTTATTCGATGCCTTCTGAGCAGGCCTTGAAACTTCTCGGATCGAAATTGCGATCCGTTGTCAGATACAATTCCCTCTGGAACTCCGAAAGTATTGAATAACTCCTCCTCTAAATACCTCAGCACAACATCCGCATTTAATTTTTTTACAGCCTTGAGGAAAACAAATTTCGAATAATGGTCCAGGACAATAAAAATTCCTATATTTCCACTGCGAGACCTAGGATACGGACCTAAGAAATCAATATAGAGACGCTGGAAGAACCTTTGCGACTCGGCCGCTTTTCCAATCGGTGGACGTAACGGAGCGTTTGGAGCTTTTGATATTTAACATTGCTCGCAGGCCGCCACGTAGTCTTTTACGTCATTGACTAGTCCGGGCCAGAAATAATAACGCCGAATCCGCTCGAGTGTCTTGTGGACTCCACCATGGGACGCCAGCGGATCATCGTGTGCTCTCTTAAGCACTTCTTTGACCATCCCCCTGGGTACCCACAACTTCCAAGCAAACGCGTCGTTAAGGATGTCTCCTTTTACATGCTCGGATCGCCAATAGATCAGAGAATCAACTATTTTAAGGTCGGGGAGTTGAGCCATATTGCTCTTAATTCCCTCCATCAGTTCCAAATATTCTCCCGATTTGAAATAAGCTGGCCCAATGTCCACCAGCAAGCCATTGCTGAAATCCACTGCAGCCACTTGGTCATATGGGACCCTGAACAAGGCATCCGGAACAACATTCAGCTTCCCTCTTCTGTGTTGGATACTGAACCGGAAACCTTGCAGTTTTAAAGCCCATCTCGCTAACCTCGAATTCAAATCACTTTGAGACATGAGCCATTTCAGCGAGGCGTGATCCGTAATTACAGTGAACTCCTGACCCTCTACATAGGCTCTGAATCTTTTTATGCTCACCAGAGCAGCGAGACATTCCTGCTCTGTAACCGTATAGTTTCTTTGGGCTTTGTTAAGCTTCTTCGAAACAAAGGCTATCGGCAGTTCTTCCCCTTCGACCGACTTCTGTACCAGTACTCCGCCTACCCCGCTTTTACTGGCGTCGCAATGTATAAAAAATGGTTTGCTGAAGTCCGGACTTTGCAAGACCGGATCACTGCAAAGCATGCCCTTTAACCGCTCAAAAGCTTCCTTGCCTTCTGTTGTCATCACGAATTTTTGCTTCGGCTTTAATAGGTCGGTCAACGGGGCAGATACAGAGGCAAAGTTGTTTATGAATTTTCGATACCACCCTGCCAATCCCAGAAAGCTTCTCAACGCTTTCAACGACGTCGGCAATGGAAAATCCGAAATAGCCGAGACTTTTTCGGGGTCAGTGCGAATACCACCCTCTCCTATTATATGCCCTAGGTATCTCACAGAGCGCACACAGAATTTACTTTTCTCGATATTTAAGGTCAAGCCAGCTTCCCGAATCCGCGAGGCCACGGTGTCCATAACGAGTAAATGTCTCTCAAACGTATCTGACACCAGCAATAAGTCGTCCAAATAAACGAAGACTTCGTTTCTAAGCGACGCAGGAATGACTTTATCCATTAAGCGTGTCATGGTTTGAGAGGCATTACAGAGACCAAACGGCATGACTTTATAATGATACAAGGGCCTCCCTGGAACCGTGAATGCAGTTTTACACCTAGATGCCGGATCCAAGGGGATCTGCCAATATGCATCCTTCAGGTCGAGACTAACTTATGAACACTGCCTTCGGTAAACGGCTGAGAATGCCATCTATTTGGGGAAGGGGGTACGCATCTTTTTCCGTAACCTCATTCACTTTTCTGCTGTCCAAACAAACTCTGACTTTTCCCGGTTTCCGGACAAGTACTACTGGCGAGGACCAAGGACTCTCAGATTCTTCAATCACTCCTAGTTGAAGCATCCTGTCAATCTCAGTGTACAATAACTTCTCAATTGCCGGGGAAACTGGAAAATGACGCTGCTTAACGGGCTTCGCGTTTCCAGTGTCTATTGAGTGTGACAACACCGAAGTTTTCCCGAGACCCGATGTCGCAAATGATGGAAAACGTTGGACCATTTCCTGCAATTTCAATTCCTGAATGTCTGTCAGAACGTGCTGCTCTGTGGCGGCTGATATTTCCGCCACCTCTAAGGGTGGGGGCAAAAGATCGCACGACATTCCTAAATAAACATCCTGACTTAACGAAGGGATTATGTATATGTCTAATTCTTTACTTATACCTTTATACTCTATACTAGTCCTAAATTTACCAACTATTTTCTGATGACTTCCATCAGCGGTGCATGCCTTGGACAGCACCTTTTTAAACGGCTTCCTGCTGATAATATATTCTTTGGCCAGTTTCCCTCCGATGCAAGTCAGAGCAGCTCCTGTATCGAGCAAACCCACTCGCTTATTATCCAGAAGACCAACTTCAGCATAAGGGCGTTTGTCCCCTTTGTTTCTTCTAATGCTATTTATGTACTTTACTGACTCACAGAATTTTTTTAACCGCCGACTGCTGCGAGAACTTGTCTTTGCTTTGTCGCCAAAGCTCGGAAACCCAATCTTCCTAATATTTTCCAGCTTAGTATGCCAAAAATACTCTGGCTGACCAGCCGAAAGGGAGTGTGTCATTTCCCGCTCCCCACCACTGCTATATATCTTCACTCCTTTGTCGCCGCTTGCCGGTTGGGAACACTGGTCAGTGGACGAGATGCTGCAGTGCTCCTTTGCGCGTTTTTTTGGCATCGCGCACATGAAGGTTTATAGGCATTAGGAATACCGCATCCATAGCAAAAAATTTTCCTTTTTTCCGCGCAGTCTTGATACCTATGCCCCTCCTTCCTGCAATTCCAGCATACGAGAGCAAAAGCGCCTATCTCATCCTCTACCTCTCCTTCAGAAAATTCTACGGCATCATCGATGTTCGCTTCCTCCCAGAGCTCTGATATCTGCTTCTTAAAGACCGATGGTTTCTGATAACCATGATTCTTACGGACTTCTTCTAAAAAGCATTCCCTTTTCCTGCATATATCCCTCAAGGTTTCCATCGAATCTACCCGTATGTTAAGAATTTCATGCTGAATTTCCGGACGTAAATTACGCCTCACAATTTCAATCAGCGTCTTCTCACTAAGAGGCTGATCGAGTCTATCAGTTAGCTTTAGGATGGCATCGTAGAAACTTTCGAACGTTTCTTTTTCCCTCTGTTTTCTATCCCTTATCATTTGGCGGATATCCACATCCGTTCTGGAGTCTCGGAATTGCTTCCTCAACGCAGCACAAAGCTCCTGCCAACGAACTACTCGCCAAAAGAAATCAGATGCCTTGCCATCAAATAGCGAATTCGCATTACCACACAGAAGTGAGAAATTTCCCTCTAACGTCTGATGAGTAAGGGCCTCAACTCTATAGATAAAGCTATCGATTCCTATTGTATCGGTGGTTCCTGAAAATCTTAATTTCCAGTTCGACATTATGTGGCCTACTTTGTCTGGTCTTTGGGCCAATTCTGAACCTACCGATCGGGCGCTGGTAGCACGCGGAGGTAACCCCGGATCTGGTTGCTGCCCGTTGATTCCTAGTAGCTGCTCCAAAGAAGTATTCCTGCTAGTATTTGGATTTGGCGTTTGTCTTTGCTGCTCCATATTATTTATGTGAGCTTCTACATTGGGTTGAATGAGATTCGCCATTTGTTCTGTCAACTGAGTTAACAGCTCGTTCTGCATAGCCTTGACAGCGGCTGCAATTTCGGCAGACGTCTGGCTCATCTCGACGATGGACGGGTTCTCGCTCGCACTAAGCTCTTCACTTCTCGTTTCGGCCAAATCTGATAAGCTATCTGCTCTTGGGATTGGTACGAGTCTAGATTGCTGCCTCGTTAACACAGATGTGCTAGCTGGATTTGTAATGGTTTGAGCTATGCAAACCGAATCACAAGTTGGGCAAGTTGTTTTAACAGTGAAATGCGTTTTTATACATGCCTTATGAAACGGATGCCCGCACTTCTTTTTATAATTTTCCCCAGTTCCCAACTCGGACTTGCATAAGCTGCATTCTATGCTTCGAGGAGGCACCCCTTTTCGTGGCGATCTATCCAGACCCATAGAACTATTTAATTTCTTCCCAGAATTAATTACATCATATTGCGGAATAACCCCCCAATAAATGTATCAAATCTATTTATGTAGCCTGTATAATGAATGTACATATGTATGTGAGTATATATAAAAAAAAATATAACAAAAATAAGATATAAAAAAAATTATAAAAAAATATAGAAGAAAATATAAAAATGTTTCTATAAAAAAAATATATAAAGAAATTTAATTCTTTGAAATTATACCATCAAAAGAAAAGAATGATCTCCCGACTCCCAATAGCTCCCTGCAGAAGCTGCACACCAATTGTCCGCTTTTTTTGGTAACGTCTAATAGCAAATTTATGAAACTGACCAACACAAATGAATCGTGGACAGGAGGCATTTCATAACAAAAAAAATCTCTTTGTTTCCTACTCGACTCAATCTCTCGATCACAAACAAATAGAAGAACTGCCATGTTTCCGTTCCAGTCCATCTGCCGTGGTCAGAGATTTATCCCTAAGGTTGAATCAACTTGATTTCCAATCGTCAGAATGGCTTTTCAACAAAAACATCAAAACAAATAAAAGATAAAGTTAAGTGAAAACTATCGCTAGGTAAATGTGGTCAGAAGGCAACTGCTCGCAGCCGACCCATTCTGAATTCCTATGCATTCTATCCCAGTCGTCCCTTCACTTGTTGAAAATATAGAAATCCCGCTCGCACCCACATCTCACTGGACAGGTTATCGCCTCTGAGGCTAATTTGCCTGCATTCCAAGTTTTTGTCATGGTTCCATGCTCGCAGAAAACTTTGTATTGAAACAGATATTTGCCATCAAAGCTATACGCTAACCAGCGTAAACTTTACGGACAGCTACCCTACGCTATTCACTCAGACAATACAAGGTTGTAAATAAGACAGATGGGAAAGAAGACAATTGTGGTCAATGTAATGTGTGAGTCCTCCTGGTATTAATTAATCGGAGTCAATCCGATGTACAACACAAGGTGGCCCCACGTTGGGCGCCAAAAATAAAGATCTTCTTAATTATTACTGTAATGGGTAACGAGTACTTGGGCGAGATGGTATTACTCGGCTATGACCGGCACGTATTGTTTCCGGCTGCTGGCTCGTCAGCAAGGGGGTGGAGTTCTTTTATTGTCATAGTCCGAGGCCCTTTACTTTCTTTATTTTAAATTTAACGTGCAAGAAAAAATCAAGCCATACACCTCACCGGACAGAGTTCACTAAAAATGACCACATAACACGGACGATTACCTAAAAGACAGACGGACGATCCTCAGCTGTTTCGAGGACCCCTTGCCCACCCTACCTTGGTCATGCCATTCCATACATCTATCTGTCGGCCATGACCCCTTGGTGTGCCGACAGGCGCTACAGGGGCTTGGAAGGGGAGATCATAAGAAGGGTTTAGTTAAACATTATAATGATATTTATTGGAACTAAATTATACATAAAAATACGGGGTATATGTTCCCTCCCATAGGCTACCTGAGCCTGGTTCCCTTGAACTAGGATCAGGTAAACTTATAAACTAGTATTTGAATAAATGTGCAATGGTAAAGATTAAAATTTAAAGATAGAATATAAATGTTGATTCTTACGGGCTACGAAACGGTGAGGCAATTTGGTCGGAACACCCATAGACAATTTCTTCCATGCCCAAATGATTGTAATCAAATACCTAGTAAATAAACTCACTTTTACTGCGGATCCACCGTCGAAAGCGCTTTCTGATGGTTACTGCAAAACTGTGGTTAATATGATATTTTGGGTTCGGGTGTATTATTATTGCATTTCGGTTATAAACATATTGGTTCTTGTTATTTTTTTTGTTTTGATCTGTGCATGGAAGGTTATCTATTTATGGATTTGTTTTAGTTTCATATTCACTCTTCCTCTTGCCCTTCTTTTCCTACTCTATGCTCCCTCACTGCTGTTCTTCATTTCTGCATTTCTTTTTTATGTATATGTATGTAAACTTAAATAGCTGTTCTGCTGCTCGGTACTATTCTGCTTACTCTTATGTTAACTTATGTTACTTCTCTCGGCTTATCGCCAGCCCCCTTCGGCTCCGTTGCTGGCGAGCGTTTTTATAGCTCGCTCGCTCTGCTATTGGGCTCTGCCTTTGCTGCTTGCGTGTTCTCTCTCTCCCCCGCTTTCACTCTCTGCCTATGCGCGCATCACCTTTGGCTCCGCTCGCCCTCTTTATTTTTTTGGGGCATTACCCTTGCAGCTCTGAGTATTGAACTCCAACAACACACTAACTCTTTCCTTCCCTATGTGCTGCGGATCTTAATTGGGCCTTGTTAACTGTATTTGCCATACGGCACGTTTGAGTAGGATTTGCGCTATTTTCCTCCTTTTTCTCCGTTCGTATTTCGCCGGTGCTGAACTTTCCGCTATCGCGGATTATCGACCGTCCCGCTTTGTGGCCGCCGCCTCACCGACGTCGATCCGGCTGCCCGCGAAGGTCGAGCCTCTCTGAATTTTTTCTGCGTCTCTGCTCCCTCGCTCTGTGCTGCGACGGATCAGCTGCTTGGAGCGCCGCTGCTTCGCCAGCCCAAATTGCTTGGCGCCAAATCTAGTGCAGGGAGAAAGAACCGTCTAACGTATTCGGCCCCGAAAGATCTGTGGTATCCCACTTTTTGTTCCTCTTACCCGTCAATCTTGGCCCCAGTGGCCGACCTAGCTTCAGTTATCGTAGTCCCGCGACTTTTGCTTTGCTGCTGCTGGATACCACTCGCGCTTTGACAATATTCTTTTCTTGACTTTGGAACTTTTTCATTAATGATTTTTGCTGAGCCTGTTCGGGGCGATGTTGGTCGCTCGACATCCAAATTCCAAAAGGAAGATGGACACGCTCCCATCCACTATGAGACCGGTCGGATCCGCTGGATGACGTTCGAATGTCATCGCTTTCTCCTCTTTCTCTTCACCTGCCATCAGCGTTAACTCACCCCCAGAGGGAGCCAACCTTTCAGAGCACCGTTTAAGAGCCCCTGACTCCAAAACCCCCTGTAGCAGCGAGACTATGGCTGCCCATACAACGCCGTTGGCGGTCAATTTAGTTTACGCCCTCAGCTACAAGCCTCTTACAATTGTTAACTTGGAAATTACCAAAAACCATATTAAACCAAGATTGCCTAAGCCAAGAAATAAAAGTAGAAGGTAACGCATTAATAAAAATACATAATTGCAGTGTACAGTTAAACGAATTCTTAATATCCAACTCCATACCAGAATTTGCACAAAGCATCTACATCAACAATAACGTAACAAAAATTAAACCATTGTCTTATTTGCAAACCAAAGAAATAGTAATAGAAAATACGCGATTAAATATTGTATTACATGTAAGCTTAATACTACTATTTGTCATAATCATAATAGGATTAAGCTACAAATTGTTTAATCTAAGTAAAAGCAATAAGCCTAAAACCGACCCGCACATAGAAACACCTTCAGACGAAGACGAGGAATCCCCAGCAGGCACAGTTTTAGACGCACCTGAACTATATCCAAGGATAATCGCCTGAGGACAGGCTTAAATCTAACAATGTGGGAGTGACATATCTATAGTCAATACTATAAACAATACGACACCCTCAGCTTCGAACCCTCATAAACAATCTCACGCTCGAAATAGACCACGCGTAGCCGATTGCAGGCAATGTAAACAAACACCCTAAACTGGAAGTTGAACATAAAACAATAGATGCCGCCCTAGAATCCAGCCGCACTAGAATCCAGCCGCACCAGAATCACGCCACTCTTCAGAGATCAATTACGAATCGATTCTCAAGAATCACACCATCCTAGCTGACCAATCAGAGGCCCTATTCTCAGCCACCCCCAATGCAACACCGATCATACGCAGCGGAAGCCTTTCATCAAAAGCCGCCTTTCCCACATATCGATCGAGTCACGTACTCCATCTCCGAAGCCGAAGTCGAAGCCAACGCCTCCGAATCCAAATCCGAATCCCAAACCGAGCATCATAATATAAATAGTCTGCATCTAAGAAGCCAACTCAGTTCTGTTCAAGACAAACGTCAATCGCGACACCGTCGGAGAATTCAACAAAAGTTAATTCCGTTCAAGACTTCAGACCTCAGTCATCGTCGGGGAAATAACTAACCAATGTACGCTAAGTTTAAGTGAAAGAATAAAACCTTTTTTAAAACGTAAACTGAAGTGTCGCTTATTTAATTATATATATTATATATATATATGAACCAGCGGCAAAAATAAAAAACCAATACACGCAATTGAACATAAAAAAAAAAAAAGATCCAGAAGAATCTGGAAGACAAAGAAGACACCATACTACCATACACCATAAATTGTACACCATACACCATAAACCGTACACCATACACCACCATACACCTACCAACAAGAAGACATCAAGAAGCAGCTATACTAACATAGTATAAATCCAGCAGCATCTGGAAGACAAAGAAGACACCATACTACCATACACCATAAAATGTACACTATACAGCATAAACCGTACACCATACACCACCATACACCTACCAACAAGAAGACATCAAGAAGCAGCTATACTAACATAGTTTATGACAAAGAACATGTGAGTAGAGTGTTCATTAAAAAAAAAAAAAAAAACTCAAAACCCCACATAAAACACAGTTTAGTCTTGCAAGTTGATTGATAGTGAAATAAATAAAAACAGGTGCATTTTTTGTTTAGGTTTTGAGTGATAAGGAAGTACAAGATTTGGTAAAAGAATTTCAGAAACTAAAAGGAACAAATTATCAGGAAGACGTAATAGAGAACATAAATTTAGAAATGAATATATCAAACGAGCAGCTCAGACTCATGATAGAGGCCGCGGTTTCAAGCGCACTAGCCGTACAGGAACAGAGTTTCACTTCAAAACTACAGGGTATTCAGGAGAGCTTAAATAGTGTACAAATTAACGCTCCTCAAGTGGTGGCGTACAAGGATGCAGAGATAAGAACAGACGTTGTCTGTAATGAGACTCTTGATATTATGAAATCCCTGCCCGACTTTGAGGGAAAGAATGAAACCTATGTCTCATGGAGGAAGGCTGCGCATACCGCATACAAAGTTTATGAGAAATTTGACGGAAGCTCAAAACATTATCAAGCTTTAGGAATACTGAGAAACAAAGTTAAGAACTCAGCTGATATGGTACTCTCTTCTTTCGACACTCCCCTTAATTTTAAAGCCATTATAGATCGACTAGACTTTACGTACGCAGACAAACGACCAATATACTTAATTGAACAAGAGATGTCAACGCTCCGGCAGGGAAATTTGACATTATTACAGTACTATGACGAAGTAGAAAAGAAACTGACCCTCCTTATAAACAAAACAATTATGACTAACGAAACCACTGTAGCTTCTTCATTGAATGAGAAATACAGAGCGGACGCTCTACGAGTGTTCATCTCAGGAACCAAGAAGACTTTAAGTGATGTTCTATTCTCGGCAAGACCAAAAGATCTACCCTCTGCTTTGGCATTGGCTCAAGAAGTTGAGGCTAATCATGATCGATATATGTTCGCTTCAAACTACGCCCGTAGCATAGAAGAAAAAGCTCAGAGAACTGAACAAAGACAGCATGGCAGAGAGAATTTAATGACGGACACAAGGCAAAGACAACTAGGAAAACTCCCACAGTATAGGAAACAAGAATTTTTACCAAAATCAGAACTGGTCCAACCAATGGACGTGGACACATCCTCACGTTTTAGGCAGACTGCTCAGTATCAACAAAATAGCGCGCCTCAGAGACAAAACCAGTGGCAAAGTCAGCAACAAAACAACCAATCGGACTACAACAACCAGGGACAAACAAACAAGCGACCGAACAATAGTAGCGCACGTTTTACGGGACCGAAACAACAAAGAATTAACCACGTAGAAGCAGAAGATACCCTACTCGATCAGGAAGAACAGGATTACCAAACTATAGCAAACGCCGAAGTTGATGGCATAGAAAACGACCTTTCAGATTATGACCAGATTAATTTTTTTGACATAACTCCTTGCTTCCGTTCATAGAAAGGACAGTAGCAGGGAGAACAATCAAATTACTCATAGATACAGGAGCTTCCAAAAACTACATAAAACCATTAAAAGAACTAAAACATATTACCCTAGTAAATAAACCCTTCCGAGTGAAGTCAATCCATGGCTATAGTGGCATAGACAAAAAATGTATAATGCACCTTTTCAATACCAACTCAACATTTTTTTTACTACCAAACCTCACGACATTTGACGGTATAATTGGACTTGACCTATTAAAACAGAGTGACGTTCTACTGGACTTAAAGAATAAGAAATTAATAACAAACTTCGGTTCCGAAACAATCCAGTTTTTAAAATGTGCAAGCATAAATTTCACAAATGTCGAGGAAATACAGGTCCCTGAGACTATATCCCAAAAGTTTCAGCTGATGTTAGGAAACCGAACAGGGGTTTTCGCAGACCCAAATGAAGCACTCCCATATAATACAAATATCATTGGCACTATCCGAACAGAAAATGAAGATCCCATATATTCAAAATTGTACCCATATCCAATGGGCGTTTCAGAATTCGTAAATGCAGAAACTCAAGACTTGTTGAAAGGTGGTATAATACGACCGTCTCGGTCACCATACAACAACCCCGTTTGGGTTGTAGACAAAAAAGCTACCGATGAACAGGGAAATAAAAAAAAACGTTTGGTCATAGATTTCAGGAAACTAAATTTAAAAACAACAGATGACAAATATCCCATTCCCAATATAGTTTCTATATTATCCAACTTGGGTACAGCTAAATACTTTACAACCCTAGATCTTAAATCTGGATTCCATCAGATTTTACTTTCAGAAAAAGATAGAGAAAAAACAGCTTTCTCCGTAGCAAATGGGAAGTACGAGTTCTGTAGACTCCCCTTTGGCTTGAAAAATGCACCTAGTATTTTTCAGAGGGCCATTAACGACGTGCTCAGAGAGCAAATTGGGAAAACTTGCTGTTTATGTCGATGATGTAATCATTTTTTCCGAAAACATGGAAAGCCATGTCAAGCATATCGCATGGGTCTTAGACAAACTGTACGATGCCAATATGAGAGTTTCGCGCGAAAAATCGCACTTTTTCAAGGAGAATGTCGAATACTTAGGATTTGTCGTCTCAAGTAATGGTATAAAAACATGCCCCAATAAAGTGGAAGCGATTCGTAACTACGAACAACCAACCACTTTGTTCAACGTCAGATCATTCCTTGGACTTGCAAGTTACTATAGATGTTTTATTAAAGACTTTGCATCCATAGCTAAACCCATAAGTGACATCCTTAAGGGCGAAAATGGCAAGGTAAGCGCCGGACAGTCAAAGAAAATACCAGTCAAATTAGACGAAAGTCAGTGCGCGGCATTCAATAAACTAAAAGAGATTCTGGCATCCGAAAGCGTAATGTTACTCTATCCTGACTATAAGAAAGCATTTGACCTAACAACAGATGCTTCGTCCTTCGGTCTGGGAGCCCTCTTATCAAAAGACGGGAAGCCAATTACCATGATATCAAGGACACTAAATGATAGGGAACTTAACTTTGCAACAAACGAAAGAGAGCTGCTCGCTATAGTTTGGGCTTTGAAAAACCTCAGAAACTATCTATACGGAGTAAAAAATTTAAATATTTTTACAGACCATCAGCCTCTAACGTTTGCAGTTTCTGATCGCAACCCAAACGCAAAAATAAGACGTTGAAAAGCTCTCATAGACGAGTACAATGCAAATATCTTCTACAAGCCAGGAAAAGAAAACTTCGTCGCTGACGCACTATCACGACACAACATCCATACCTTAGAAGATGATGCACAGTCAGACAGGGCCACAATACACAGCGAAATATCACTTACATACACTATAGAATCAACAGACAAACCAATCAACTGTTTTCGAAACCAAATTATAATAGAGGAACATGAAGTAGCTTCAAGTGGCACAACCATTTTGTTCGGTGAAAAGATCCGACATACAATATATTTCTCAAGTAGGGACTCGTTAATTAAAAAAATAAGTGACGCTGTCAAAAAAGATGTCGTAAATGCAATCCACTGCGAATTACCCATATTAGCATTCATTCAACATAAATTAATAGAAACATTTCCAACAACAATATTCCGATGCACAAAACATATAGTAAATGACATTTTGGACAAGAACGAACAAAAAGAAATAGTTATTACAGAACACAATAGAGCCCATAGGGCGGCACAGGAGAATGTAAAACAAATTTTACAAGACTATTTGTTCCCGAAAATTACCAAATTAGCAGTCGAGGTTGTTGCAAATTGCAAAGTTTGTCAAACGGCCAAGTACAACGGACACCCAAAAAAACAAATACTTGGGGAAACACCCATACCCTCGTATGTGGGCGAAATGCTACATATCGACGTATATTCAACCGATAAAAAATATTTCCTCACATGCATAGACAAGCTTTCAAAATTTGCAGTTGTCCAACCCATCGCTTCAAGAACAATAGTTGACATACAATCAGCAATTTTACAACTTATCAATTTTTACCGGAACACCAAGACGATCTATTGCGATAACGAACGTTCCATAAAGTCCGAGACAATAAAATCATTATTAAGTAACCAATATAACATTCAAATTATAAATGCTCCACCACTTCATAGTATTTCCAATGGACAAGTCGAAAGATTCCATAGCACCCTTAATGACATTGCGAGATGTTTAACAGCCCAAAGGAAGCTTACAAATACTGTGGAAACGATACTTCAAGCAACTATTGAATACAATAACACAGTTCACTCCGTAACGAAGAAACGTCCGGTCGATGTAATTCACTCGTCCTCCCCTGAACTTGAGGTGGAAATCAGGAATAGAGTTCATAAAGCACAACAACTCCAAATGAAAAAACTGAATGAAGTAAGACATGATAGACAGTTTCAAGTAGGTGACACAGTCCTTGTAAAAGCAAACAAACGATTAGGAAACAAACTGACACCTTTGTACACCGAAAAAAAAATCGAGGCAGACTTGGAGACAACGGTCCTAATAAAAGGAAGGGTGGTCCACAAGGACAATTTAAGATAGACATCAGTTCATAATGAGTTCATATTCCTCTTCACTATTCAATATACAACAATAATAGAGGATACAGAAGAGTTAAGAAACCAATTCCTACAATCGCAAATGAGACATTACTTTCAAGAAACAGAATAATTATTTCAGAATTAAAAGCATTAATGTTATCAGTTACACTTGCAAAGATAGGAATTGTTAACCCTTCCGTATTAGACTCTCACGATTTGAGAAGAATAATTAATGAACACTCTACGAATTTAACTATTACTGATTTAATAGAGGGAGCTAAAATCAAAGGTTTATTTAATAATGAATTCTTTCCTAAGCCTTAAATATTCTGTAAGATTAATCTGTAATCACCCTGTTGAGCACAACGGCATCACAATTAACTTCGCCGAAGACGAAAAATTGCCGACGGTGGTAACCATGTTACAGCTATCGGAAACTGCGCTACCACTCTTACAACAACATTCTGTAAAAAACTCCCCTACACAACTTGTGCGCAGTAACTACACTACGGTGTCATCGCGCACTGTCCAACTCGGCCCAGCCATCTCGAACCTGTAACACGCATCGATGATGGCATAATCATCATAAACGACATAGTGGATACAATCGATAAACAGAACTACGCGAGGAAGTCTCCAGGATCAACAGTATCCACATTCCTCGACATAACAAACCATGAAGACGTACCGAGCTTGCCGTACTTATAAAGGTTAAGTATGGAAACTTACGACACATCGACCAACTGGAATCAGGACTCGTAAGAAGACCGATAACATCTGGATTGGCTCCGAGAAACAGACGCCAACGTGACCTCCAAGTGCTAATTGACGGCTTAAAGGAATCCGAGGACGTCTTCCACTTAAGTGAAGGAGGAGTTAACACAATCGATCGAAAAAATATATAAAAACAAGTTCAGCCGTTATACAGGGGATGTTGCCCAGCGACACCGGAGTTTTGGGTACGCAACAATGTTGCAGAACGAGCAGTGAGCGTCGGGAGTGCTGGGAACTTACTTGTAAGCAGTAGAGCAGTTCGGGGGAGAAATCAACCGCGTCGGCCGTCGCCACGCCTATCTCAAACCGAATAAATTAAAATAAAAATTGAAAGAAATAAAACTAAAATTTACATATATGCAGCTGTTTGAATGAGCCGTTATGGTTAGGGAGTGGAAGGGGGAACAGCGAATGCAAGTGTGAAAGTGATATAAGTGCCTTTAGAAAGAATGAGAATTGGCTGTAAAAAAACCGCGAAATCTTAACACCAGGGGCTCTCTCACTCTTTCCGCAAGCCAAAAAGAGGGAGAGAGCATCACCCAGGGCCAGGCAATTGGTAAACAATTTGTTAACCGTTACAGTAAGGGAGGGGGACACGAAAATGTTTTCACTCCAAATATGCGTATGGAAGAAATGAGAAAAAAGCCGCTCCATTTTTTTCCGTTATTTGAGTTATTCTCTCAGTTCTCTGGCCTACACAGACAAGTGTTCTCTCAATAGAGCAAATGTCCATACATACAAAAGCTGCAAATGTCTAACAAGGTGACGTCATCACCACAGCTGCTCTCTTTCAGCGATTATCATACGGCACCTTATTGGTGAATTCACCTAGTATGTCTATTTGGAAAACATGAATTGAATTGTCCGTTTGTTCCGCATGCTTCTCTGCCCCACTCAGAAAAGAGTTCTATCAACTGTCTGTTCACATCCTTACACATTTACATATGGATGCAAGTGTCTTTATTAACAAGATGACGTCATCACCACACTTGCTGTCTTTCGGCGATTATCATACGCCACCTTATTCGTGCATTCACCATGTAAGTCTCTTTCCGCATGCTTTGACTCCGTTCTCTCTTTCTTGAGTGACTCACTCGTAAAAAGACCGCGAAATCTCAATAGGCCGTTTTTCGGTGGGACCAGTTGATATCGAGCCAGGCAGAGCGATAGAGACTTTTTACCGATTACCGATTTCGAATTAAACCCATTCAAACTAGTTTAGCTTTTAACTTATTAAATAAAATTAGTGCTTGCTTATTAAGGTATAGGGCCTTAGTTTTTCTGCGCCGATCGTTAGTTAGAAACTAATAACAGTTTCTAACTTACGTCGTTGCTTCGCGCGCTTTTCGGTGCCTCTGCTGGCGTCACTGGAGGCTGAGGCCGGACGTCGCTGCCTGCATAGCGGCTGAGGACGGACGTCGCTGCTGCGCTCGCCAGGGGACGTCGCTGCCACCGATTGCTGACGCTTTGGGAAGTTAAAAGTTAATTTACATTAATTATGTATAATATTATATAATATATATATATATTATATATATAGTTAAATATCCGCAACTCGATTTTAAGTTTTTTAAAAAAGACTTTTATTTTACAACTTAAATATCTTTATGTCACAAGATTTAAATGAATTCCCCGACTTGACTTTGGGTCTGCTTGTCTCAAACGGAACTGATCTCTCTGCTGCTGGCTAGTTTCCATGAGCCCTTCTCTTGGAACTTCCGACTCTGGCTTCGGGCGTTGCTTTCCTCGGCTGCATCTTCGTGTCGGTGGCGTACGTGCCTGGATCGATATTTGGGGATGCGTCGGCTTTGATGAAAGGCATCCACTGCTGGCGATCGGTGTTGCATTACATGACGGAGCTAGGAATGTGATACTCCTTGGTTTTATGTCTAGCTTTGATTGGTCCTCATGAGTGGCGTGATTCTAAAGAATCGATTTCTCGAGAGTGGCGTGATTCTAATGTTGATGAAACAATGTGGTCCATTGTTTATATTATGGGGGGCCCTAGCTTGGAGTATGGGAAGAAACAGTTATTGATTCTTGAGTGGGGTCCTGTTACTTGTGTGGATGGGGTGGATGAATTGTACATAAACATAATGTGTATGGGATGTGGGGAATTATGGATATGTCACTCCCACAACGTTTGTTATTAGCCTGTCCCTAGGCGATTACCCTCGGGTATAGTGACGGGGTGTCAAGTGCGGTGGCTGAGGTTGGTTCCTCTTCTGCTTCTATTATAGGGTTAATACATTTAACCGTGACTCTTTTAGAAGTTTTCTTAAATTTAACAGCTACATAACTTAGTAGTACTAATATAATTATGACAAATGAAATTAGTAGACTTATTTGTAATAGGTTACTATATTTGGTGTATTGCATAATTATTTCATTAGTTTGGACATACGACAGTGGTTTTATTTTAGTTATGTTATTGTTGACATAAACATTCTGGGCAAAATCTAACATTGTGTTTGATATTGTAAATTCATTTAATTGGATTGAACAGTTGTAGATTTTTATAATGGTATTTCCTTCCGCTATGATTTCTTGGTTTACACAATTCTGGTTTAGCGTTGTTTTTGGAAGATTCCATGTGATTAGTATATTGGGTTCAATAAAGTTTATTTGAAAGTTTTGAAAAGTTTTGGAATATGGACATTTAGTGGGAATTTGCATTAAAATTCCTTTTATACAATTGTCATTGGTTTTCAATCTAGTTTCTTTTACAAATACTTCTTCATTTCTTATGTAGTACTTGTCGTATGTCATATCTGTTAACATGTTATTTAATTCGTCTGGATACGGAACGATTTTATAGATTGGTACTTTTGTAATGTCTTTGGGAATGTTGGAAATTATTAGAATTTCGTTGGTATCGGATTTTAGCCATGTGGAGAATTTTATATTTAGTATTTTCTCAGAATTTATTTGTTCCAGGTAGTCTTGTTTTAATAATTTTGGATTAAATATACCGAGCCTAGTTAATTGCATACCTAGTTCTATATCTTCGATATATTCTGTGAAATGTTGTAGATTGAATATCAAAATTTCTATTTGTTGATTCCTGTCTTTTTCTTCATTTAGTTTGTTTATAACGTTTATTCCGCTATTAACTGCATCTATTTCCAAATTTAGTTCATTCATTTGAATGCTATGGCTGGCTAAATTTTATATTTTTTGTTCCAAATCGCCTTTATCTTCCTGATCTAGTGTTCCAAAGAGATATTTGTAGGCTGTTCCTACTATATTGATTAGGCCTCTTTTATTTCTTTTGGTTATTTTTAGCCCGTTCATTTCTCTTTGCAATTTGTCTACTAGATATTTTATTTGGATTATGTCCTGGAATTTAGTGGCTTGCATTAATAAATTTTGGTATAGTTCTTCGGTTTTAGTTACATTAACAGTTAGATAATGGTATTCGTAATTGATAGGTATGTTAATCGATCCAGTTTTGAATATCATATATCCGTTTTGGGATTTTATAGGATTTATTTCTATGTTTTGGCCCTGTGCCGTTACGATGGTTAATTATGAGGAAGATGAGGATTTTAATTGTGTTGAAGTTCGCCGATTCCATTAACTTCCTCGGTTTCTCTGGAATTATTATATTTGCTTCTATTAGATTTCTTCTTTTTCTTGAATTTTGATTTATAATGAGTTATTTTCCTACCCCTATTCTTTTCTTCATAATGTTTTTCGTCTACCTGTCTAATTTCGACCGTCCTTTTGAAAGGATTTGTTACCTTAGACTTAACTAGAGGTGATAGTTTATAGCGGGTATCTACTTCATACTCTATGCGGTTTTTATTTAATTGAGTGATTTTATTCACTTTATTTAGTTGGGTGTCATACTCAGGTGAGCCTGCATAAATGAATATATCAGCAGGTGTCGTATTTGTGGTATTATGTTTGGTTTTATGATTATATGTATAAAGAATTAGTTCAAACTTCGTGAATCTATCTTCTGGGTTATCCTCGCTAGATATTATTCTTAATTTTTCATTTACTGTTTTATGAAATCTTTCTACGTCAGATATTCCATTTTTGCTGGAAGTGATCTCTATTTTGACGTTTTCCGCATTCAGCCATGCTTGCAATGCTGTGCACATAAAAGCTGAATCTTTATCGGCTTTGATTTCAATTGGTTTGCCCATCTCGTTAAAAACTTTCATGATGGCTCTTTTTGCTTCTAACCAGTCACGACTTTTTATACCCGATACTCAAAATGAGTATTGGGGTATATTAGATTTGTGGTAAAAGTGGATGTGTGTAAAGTCCAGAAGGAATCGTTTCCGACCCCATAAAGTATATATATTCTTGATCAGCATCAATAGCCGAGTCGATTGAGCCCTGTCTGTCTGTCCGTCTGTCCGTCCGTCCGTCCGTCCGTCCGTCCGTCCCCTTCAGCGCCTAGTGCTCAAAGACTATAAGAGCTAGAGCAACGATGTTTTGGATCCAGACTTCTGTGATATGTCACTGCTACAAAAATATTTCAAAACTTCGCCCCGCACACTTCCGCCCCCACAAAGGACGAAAATCTGTGGCATCCACATTTTTAAAGATACGATAAAACCAAAAACGCAGAATCGGTGAGGATGACCATATCTTCTACAGTGCAAAATGATTATAGCCAGAATCAAGAAAACAATTTCATTCTTTCTCGCTCTGTCTCTCTCTAACACACAGGTTTCATGGTCGGTTTTGTCAATTGCAAAATATGAGTTCAAGGATCTCAGAACCTATAAGAGCCAGAGCAACCAAATTTGGTATCCACACTCCTGTGATATCGGACCTTGACCGTTTCGTGTCCAAATTTCGCCACAGCCCCTTCCGCCCCCGCAAAGGACGAAAATCTGGGGCATCCACAAATCTCAGAGACTATTAAGGCTAGAGTAACCAAATTTGGTATCCGCACTTCTGTTAGATCTCACTATAAAACGTATATCTCAGAATTTCGCCCCACCCCCTTCCGGCCCCACAAAAGACGAAAATCTGTTGCATCCACAATATTGCACATTCGAGAAAACTAAAAACGCAGAATCATAGATAATGACCATATCTATCAGATTGCTGAATCTGGATCAGATCGGATCATTTTTGTAGCCAAAAGCAAGAAATCAATTTTCAGTGGCTACGCAGCGCACGACGTCACGCTCAGACTGATTTTCTGTCTCTCTCGCACGCACTCTTTGTCGTGTGGTTCAATATTAGCGGCGTCTGCCGGAGGAGAGCCATACTGACTTAGTATCGGGTATAACTGTAGAGTTGCGGTGTCCGCAGCAACTCACAACGTTCCACCTCGTTACTTCTACAAGAGTGGCAAACTTCGAGTATACGTCAATACATGATAGGAACTGTTGGTTACCAACCATATAGAAATCTATGACGTATTTCTCTCTGATGTTCAGTATTTCCGGTGTAGTTTCGAATGCCAACTTCGTATTTCTATGCTCTGTTTTGGCAATATTACAAGTAGGACATTCGTTTATGATGTTTTGGATGAGTGTTTGATAATCCGGGTAATAGTATTTTCCCCTAAACCAATTGACTGTTTTCTCTATCCCTGGATGGAGTAAGCCTTTATGATTCTTTAATATGGTTTCTGTGGAGATAATGTTTTTTATCCCCAATCGGCCGACTAATTATTTCGAATTAAATAAAACTCGGCGCAGAAATAAAATTACGATATGTTCTTTAATGCGTGACATCCAAATTGCAAGTGTGGCTTGCCTGCCCTTTACATTGCCGCTCCGATCGCTAAGCGCAGCTTCGCTCGGCCGACGTCGGTAGGCAGACGCAAAGCGGAGATAGCGAAGAGCGAGCTGGCAGAGAGCGTTTAGCAGGGCAAGCAAGCGCAGAGCTTTAACAAACAAATGAGTGACATAGACATAAGTAACAAAGAAAATAAGCGGCTGAGGGCCAAGAATTAGGTGCTATTTGGCAAGCAGCTAATCGGCTGGGTTCTGCTCCGAACATTCACCCCCCGTTGGAAGGCAAAGGCTTTCAACAGATCCATCCTGAAGGGGCAGAACCGCTATTTTTCCAACGGCCCTCTTGAAAAGGCCTTTTTGAGTGCGGATGACGGCTACTCTGATGGTTCCATCTTTTCCTGGTATGACGCTCTCAATGCGGCCAAGCGGCCACCTTAATGGTGGCAGCGTTTCCTCCTTGATCATGACGAGCGCTCCTAGCTTGATGTTTGGAGACGATGACCGCCACTTGCTCCGCTCCTGAAGAATCGAAAGATACGCCGTGCTCCATTTTCTCCAAAACGCCTGCTTCATTTGACACAGCCGCTGCCATCGACTAAGTAGGTTGACCCGGAGATGCGCCACATCTGGCTCGTCGAATGCAGCTTTCGGGGCTCCATTGAGAAAGTGGTTTGGCGTGAGCACATCTAGATCATCGGGACTTTCTGTAATTGCATAAAGCGGACGGGAATTTAACAAAGCAGAGATTTCACAAGCCAAGGCCTGAATTTCATCAAGAGTAAAAATGTGGATCCCGACGATGCGATGAAAATGATATTTAGCTGCTTTAACAGCCGCCTCCCACAAACCCCCAAAATGAGGTGATCGAGGGGGGATGAATTTCCAGTCGATTCCACTAGTAACGCAGAGATGTGACACAGCCGACGTATGAGGATCGCTGAGGAACATTTGCCGAAGCTCCAAAAGCTCATTTTTTGCTCCTACAAAATTTGTAGCGTTGTCTGACCAGATGATTCGAGGTTTGGGACGTAGACTTATAAAACGCCTTAATGCTGCCAGAAAGGATTCTGTAGATAGATCCCGAACGACTTCCAAATGAGTTGCTTTGGTGCTAAAGCATACGAAGACAGCGATGTAACATTTGATAGGAGGCCTGCTTCTGACTTCCGACTTGTGATAAAAGGGTCCGCAAAAATCAACGCCCGTTGTGTGGAATGCTGGATTAGTCCTTACGCGATCCGCAGGCAAGTTTCCCATGATATGTTCCCTCAGCACTGGCTTCAAACGAAAGCATCTAACACATTTCCGAATGATTCCCGCAACATATTTGCGTCCACCAATAGGCCAGAATTTTTTCCGAAGCAGACCGAGCAATCCTTGAGCTCCTGCGTGGAGAAACCTTTCGTGAAAGAAGATAATAATAGAGACAGTGACAGGATGTCCCTTAGGAAGCAGGATCGGGTGCTTCGCGTCGTAGTCCAATTCGGCATTTTGGAGGCGGCCTCCAACACGCAGCAATCTAAAGCTATCCAGAAATGGATTCAGTGAGGCCATCGTGCTTTTTGGGGGTAGGGCCTGTTTGCTGGCGAGGGCCCTTATCTCTTCCGAAAATTGTTGCTGCTGTATTGCCCTTATGAGCAAATGCGTACCATTTTTGATGTCGATTACGGTAAGTTGACCCTTTGACCGCGCTATGCCTTTGTCCTTGAGAATGTAGAATCGATATATGTAAGCAAAGACGCGCTGCATGGATCCGAATGAGTTTTGAAATTTGCAATCGTACGATACATCCCTTTCGTTTGAAACAACCAATGCTGCATGACGACGTTCTGGTACATCGGTCGGCAATTGCAAGCCTGCAGGCCACTCTGAGCTCTCAAGACGCAAGAATGGTGGTCCAGAGATCCAAAGGCTGCTATCCATTAGTTCAGCGGGCGTGGATCCACGTGATATGATGTCGGCAGGATTCAACTTTGTGGGCACGTGATGCCAAGTCATTCCAGCGGTGAGCTCCTGAATCCGCTGAACTCGATTAGAAACAAATATATTAAAATTCAATGGTGATTCTCGAATCCAGGCAAGGGCTATGGACGAATCCGACCAGCAATGTATTTGGCATGGAGCTGATAATCCCTTAACTATGGTGGACACTAGCTCGGCTAATACGAGGGCAGCGGACAGCTCAAGCTTGGGGATAGTCATACTTTTCAAGGGCGCGACTCTGGATTTAGAGCATAAGAGATGACTTTGCACAATGCCAAGAGCTTCCGAACGCATGTATACACAGGCGCCATATGCTGCTTGGCTCGCATCACAAAACGCGTGCATTTCTAATCTGGCTTGCTGCCGAAGCACGTAACGTGGAAACTTAAAGTTTTTAACCATCGACAACTGCGAAGTCAGCTCAATCCAAGTCGTATGTAGATCCTGGGGCAGGCTTTCGTCCCAATTCAACTTTAGGCTTTCGTTCCATAGCGACTGCATAAATATTTTAGCTTTTGTGATGATGGGAGAGATGAGCCCTAGAGGATCGTAGAACCTAGCTAGTGTAGACAGGACCGAACGCTTCGATATTGGGCCTGCAGCGGTTCCGACGGGAGCGAAGCTAAACAGAAGATTGTCCGTGGTGGGATCCCAAACTAGACCAAGCGCCTTGGTTACTTCAGTCCCGTCATGAAAGGTAAGGAACTTTTCGCGATCCGCCTCCGATACGCCTTCCAAAGCAGCGGGTTCATTGGAACACCATTTACGTATGGGAAAACATCCTTTCGAAAGTAGCTCCTTTACCTGCTGACGAATCTTGATGACAGAATCAATGCTGTCCCCTCCAGATATGAGATCATCGACATAGAAATCTCTTCGAACAACATCAGCGCCAAGCGGAAAACGCAACTCTTCATCATTTGCCAATTGATGCATAGCACGAATTGCTAAGAAAGCGGCAGGTTTGGTTCCGTAAGTAACAGTCTCCAACTTGAACACCTGAATCTCCTCCTTCGGGTCATTGCGCCATAGGATGCACTGCACGTGCGTATCGCGATGGGAAACGCGTACACAGCGGTACATTTTGCAGATATCGCCACACAAGGCAACTTTAAACGAGGTGGAACGTTGTGAGTTGCTGCGGACACCGCAACTCTACAGTTATACCCGATACTAAGTCAGTATGGCTCTCCTGCGGCAGACGCCGCTAATATTGAACCACACGACAAAGAGTGCGTGCGAGAGAGACAGAAAATCAGTCTGAGCGTGACGTCGTGCGCTGCGTAGCCACTGAAAATTGATTTCTTGCTTTTGGCTACAAAAATGATCCGATCTGATCCAGATTCAGCAATCTGATAGATATGGTCATTATCTATGATTCTGCGTTTTTAGTTTTCTCGAATGTGCAATATTGTGGATGCAACAGATTTTCGTCTTTTGTGGGGGCGGAAGAGGGTGGGGCGAAATTCTGAGATATACGTTTTATAGTGAGATCTAACAGAAGTGCGGATACCAAATTTGGTTACTCTAGCCTTAATAGTCTCTGAGATTTGTGGATGCCCCAGATTTTCGTCCTTTGCGGGGGCGGAAGGGGGTGTGGCGAAATTTGGACACGAAACGGTCAAGGTCCGATATCACAGGAGTGTGGATACCAAATTTGGTTGCTCTGGCTCTTATAGGTTCTGAGATCCTTGAACTCATATTTTGCAATTGACAAAACCGACCATGAAACCTGTGTGTTAGAGAGAGACAGAGCGAGAAAGAATGAAATTGTTTTCTTGATTCTGGCTATAATAATTATACGATCTGGTTGAGATTTTACACTCTAGAACATATAGTCATCCTCTACGATTCTGCGTTTTTGGTTTTATCGTATCTTTAAAAATGTGAATGCCACAGATTTTCGTCCTTTGTGGGGGCGGAAGTGGGCGGGGCGAAGTTTTGACATATCTCTTTCTTTCTTTCTGTGACATATCACAGAAGTCTGGATCCAAAACATCGTTGCTCTAGCTCTTATAGTCTTTGAGCACTAGGCGCTGAAGGGGACGGACGGACGGACGGACGGACGGACGGACGGACGGACGGACGGACGGACGGACGGACGGACAGACGGACAGACAGACAGGGCTCAATCGACTCGGCTATTGATGCTGATCAAGAATATATATACTTTATGGGGTCGGAAACGATTCCTTCTGGACGTTACACATCTACTTTTACCACAAATCTAATATACCCCAATACTCATTTTGAGTATCGGGTGTAAAAAGCGGAAACGAAGCAGAGTTATCAGAATTTTAGGTTGGATGGTGGGTCCAGCCATTAGCGCATCATTCAGTGATACTCCAGACGCTGTTTTGGCAGATCCATCGAACACTACGCGTAATTTGGTGGTACTATCCTGCTTGTGGACGCAATGGTGAGGCAAGAAGTACTGCGGGAGGTCTGACTGCCGCGAAGCTGGCGACATGTGTCCTAAATCACGATACTCCTGGAGAAACTCCATATATTTGGCCTTAAGCTGTGCATTTTTTGCTAGCTTCCTCTCCAAATTGAGAAATCTACGTAGCGCCTGCTGATACGATTCTCCTAATTCCTCTAGACTGAATTTGGTTGGCAAACGCACGGAGTAAGCTCCGGACTCTAGGCGAATGCAGTTTGTGACGAAATGCTGTTCGCAATGAACATCTTCCTCCGAAATTGATGAGGGCGAATAATCTCCATCGACTTCCCAAAACCGCCTTACAATATCGCACAAATTAGTCTCGCAAGCGGAGATGACAGGGGGATCTTCAACGGCTGCTAGCGCCGCACGGGCTTTCTCAGAGTTTTTAATACTTCCTGACACTATCCAGCCAAGTTTCGTCTTCTGCAATGTCGGCAATTGGTCTGACAGTCGAATCTGTCCAACGCACATTAATTCGAAGAACAAACCAGCACCTATCAACAGATCGACACGCTGGGGCTTGGCGAAATTAGGATCAGCCAGTTTTAGATTATTTGGCATTGGCCAATCCTTTGCGTCTAGGCCGAAGTTAGGCTGCATTCCTGTGATTGAGGCAGTGATAATTGCAGAGAGGAAACCGCGATAGCTTTCGTCTTGAGATTGCAGGACGATGTCCACAGCCTTGCTGGATGGTAGAATTGACTCTCCAATACCGGCGATTTGAACGTGAGACGGGTGAGGATCTAACTGCAGCTGATTGGCGAGTCTCGATGTTATAAAGTTAACCTGAGAAGCGGAATCTAAAATGGCACGACATGGAATAAGCGATCCAAAACGGCCCCTGACATATACGATTGCAGTAGCTAGCAGCACGTTTTGGCTAGGCAGAGATTTTTGACTCGAGGGGGGAGGGCTAATATATTTGCTTGCTACTAGGGCACTTGCAGGATCATACTGGGTCGATTCCGTGCTCGGCGACGGCAACTCAGCGTCAGCGCCCGACTGCATGTGGAGCAGTGTGTGATGCTTGGCTTGGCAATTTCTACATGCCCCTGACTTGCAGCGTTGCAATGAATGGCCTTTGTTGAGGCAGTTTAGACATAAATGGCGCTTCTTCACCTCCTTGTATCGAGAAAAAACAGGGAGATCTATAAATGCCTGGCATCGGGATATGTAGTGATCGGAGGACTTGCAATACTTGCATGTTGAGCTATTATGATCGTTAATGGAGGTGATTAGGGTGCTAGGTTTACTTTCTCCCACCTGCTGGCTAGGAATTGCTACCATAGCCGATCCCAAATTTTCCAGCATCCGACATCGTGCTTCCAAGAATGAGGCCATGCTTGACCACCGAGGCAATCCTGACGTCGGCAAGTTCTCTTCCCATTTCTCCTTGATCTTGTGGTCCAATTTCGTGCCTATGATGAAGATCAGCAACCCATCGGAAATCTCCTGCGGGGTCGCCAAGGTCTGAAGTGCACGCAAGTGCGAATTGATTTTATCGCTGAGCGCGCGCAAGCCGATAGCCGAGCCCTTCTCCACCCCTTGCAGCCCGAAAATAGCCTTGACGTGTGCCTGAAAATGTAACAGTTTATTATCGAATCGCAACATTAGTAAATTCAACGCCTTGTCGTAATTCTCCTCAGAAAGTTCCAAGGAACGAATCGTATCCAGCGCAGCACCATCTAGACATCCACGAAGATATTGGAATTTTTCGATGATTGGTATACGATGGTCTTTGTGCACCATTGTCGAAAACATCGCGTGGAGTTCTGGCCAATCCATGTAGCTCCCACCGAATCGCGGAAGCTGCAACTCGGGCATTCGAGAACGGCCTATACTATTATAGGCGAACAACGACGAATTCCCTTCGAGAGTATGCCGAGCCGTTGAATTGGCAACATTTACCGTGCGAGCCGCCATCAACTCCCGCGACAGCCTGGACCTAACCTTGACATAAACATTCGAAAAGTCCAGCCGGGCATCATGGGCTAACTGCAGGAAATCCAGCCTTTCAAGGCTCGTTTGAGCGGCATCGAAATCCGCATTCATTCGCTCGATCTGCTCTAAGCGAGCTTGAAGTTCTGCCTCATCTAACTCGGCAAGCTCTTCCTTGGTGAGAAAGCGATCCATGGCCTTTAGTTGGCGCGCGATGGACTCGGCCTTGTGCTTGTAGAAATCTACATCACTCGGCATTGCTGCGTTCGCGACATTGGTAGGCTCAGGTGCTGCCATGTTGAGGTTTTAAAAGAGTCACTCAGCACGACCGAAAAAGACACCCTGTATACGTATAAACGTGGGAACCGAAAGCAAATGGATTACAGCTAATGCCTTTAGCTGTGCGGCTGTGCGAGCTGTCCGATTCCGCTTTGTACTCCGCTTGTGTGTATTAGTGAGTTCGCTGCACTGCCTACCGCACTGCACTGACAGAATTGTCGCGACAGAGAAATTAATAGCCAGCAATGCGTGTATGTAGGTGTATGTAAGTGTGTTTTAGCACCGAATTGTGCTTAACCGCCGAAAATTTGCTAGGGCTAACGAATGTCGATCGCGAATGATTATTAATTGACACTGCAACTCAGAGATCACGTCGGGGTCACCAAATTTTATGTGGAGATAATGTTTTTTATCCCCAATCGGCCGACTAATTATTTCGAATTAAATAAAACTCGGCGCAGAAATAAAATTACGATATGTTCTTTAATGCGTGACATCCAAATTGCAAGTGTGGCTTGCCTGCCCTTTACATTGCCGCTCCGATCGCTAAGCGCAGCTTCGCTCGGCCGACGTCGGTAGGCAGACGCAAAGCGGAGATAGCGAAGAGCGAGCTGGCAGAGAGCGTTTAGCAGGGCAAGCAAGCGCAGAGCTTTAACAAACAAATGAGTGACATAGACATAAGTAACAAAGAAAATAAGCGGCTGAGGGCCAAGAATTAGGTGCTATTTGGCAAGCAGCTAATCGGCTGGGTTCTGCTCCGAACATTCACCCCCCGTTGGAAGGCAAAGGCTTTCAACAGATCCATCCTGAAGGGGCAGAACCGCTATTTTTCCAACGGCCCTCTTGAAAAGGCCTTTTTGAGTGCGGATGACGGCTACTCTGATGGTTCCATCTTTTCCTGGTATGACGCTCTCAATGCGGCCAAGCGGCCACCTTAATGGTGGCAGCGTTTCCTCCTTGATCATGACGAGCGCTCCTAGCTTGATGTTTGGAGACGATGACCGCCACTTGCTCCGCTCCTGAAGAATCGAAAGATACGCCGTGCTCCATTTTCTCCAAAACGCCTGCTTCATTTGACACAGCCGCTGCCATCGACTAAGTAGGTTGACCCGGAGATGCGCCACATCTGGCTCGTCGAATGCAGCTTTCGGGGCTCCATTGAGAAAGTGGTTTGGCGTGAGCACATCTAGATCATCGGGACTTTCTGTAATTGCATAAAGCGGACGGGAATTTAACAAAGCAGAGATTTCACAAGCCAAGGCCTGAATTTCATCAAGAGTAAAAATGTGGATCCCGACGATGCGATGAAAATGATATTTAGCTGCTTTAACAGCCGCCTCCCACAAACCCCCAAAATGAGGTGAGCGAGGGGGGATGAATTTCCAGTCGATTCCACTAGAAACGCAGAGATGTGACACAGCCGACGTATGAGGATCGCTGAGGAACATTTGCCGAAGCTCCAAAAGCTAATTTTTTGCTCCTACAAAATTTGTAGCGTTGTCTGACCAGATGATTCGAGGTTTGGGACGTAGACTTATAAAACGCCTTAATGCTGCCAGAAAGGATTCTGTAGATAGATCCCGAACGACTTCCAAATGAGTTGCTTTGGTGCTAAAGCATACGAAGACAGCGATGTAACATTTGATAGGAGGCCTGCTTCTGACTTCCGACTTGTGATAAAAGGGTCCGCAGAAATCAACGCCCGTTGTGTGAAATGCTGGATTAGTCCTTACGCGATCCGCAGGCAAGTTTCCCATGATATGTTCCCTCAGCACTGGCTTCAAACGAAAGCATCTAACACATTTCCGAATGATTCCCGCAACATATTTGCGTCCACCAATAGGCCAGAATTTTTTCCGAAGCAGTCCGAGCAATCCTTGAGCTCCTGCGTGGAGAAACCTTTCGTGAAAGAAGATAATAATAGAGACAGTGACAGGATGTCCCTTAGGAAGCAGGATCGGGTGCTTCGCGTCGTAGTCCAATTCGGCATTTTGGAGGCGGCCTCCAACACGCAGCAATCCAAAGCTGTCCAGAAATGGATTCAGTGAGGCCATCGTGCTTTTTGGGGGTAGGGCCTGTTTGCTGGCGAGGGCCCTTATCTCTTCCGAAAATTGTTGCTGCTGTATTGCCCTTATGAGCAAGTGCGTACCATTTTTGATGTCGATTACGGTAAGTTGACCCTTTGACCGCGCTATGCCTTTGTCCTTGAGAATGTAGAATCGATATATGTAAGCAAAGACGCGCTGCATGGATCCGAATGAGTTTTGAAATTTGCAATCGTACGATACATCCCTTTCGTTTGAAACAACCAATGCTGCATGACGACGTTCTGGTACATCGGTCGGCAATTGCAAGCCTGCAGGCCACTCTGAGCTCTCAAGACGCAAGAATGGTGGTCCAGAGATCCAAAGGCTGCTATCCATTAGTTCAGCGGGCGTGGATCCACGTGATATGATGTCGGCAGGATTCAACTTTGTGGGCACGTGATGCCAAGTCATTCCAGCGGTGAGCTCCTGAATCCGCTGAACTCGATTAGAAACAAATATATTAAAATTCAATGGTGATTCTCGAATCCAGGCAAGGGCTATGGACGAATCCGACCAGCAATGTATTTGGCATGGAGCTGATAATCCCTTAACTATGGTGGACACTAGCTCGGCTAATACGAGGGCAGCGGACAGCTCAAGCTTGGGGATAGTCATACTTTTCAAGGGCGCGACTCTGGATTTAGAGCATAAGAGATGACTTTGCACAATGCCAAGAGCTTCCGAACGCATGTATACACAGGCGCCATATGCTGCTTGGATCGCATCACAAAACGCGTGCATTTCTAATCTGGCTTGCTGCCGAAGCACGTAACGTGGAAACTTAAAGTTTTTAACCATCGACAACTGCGAAGTCAGCTCAATCCAAGTCGTATGTAGATCCTGGGGCAGGCTTTCGTCCCAATTCAACTTTAGGCTTTCGTTCCATAGCGACTGCATAAATATTTTAGCTTTTGTGATGATGGGAGAGATGAGCCCTAGAGGATCGTAGAACCTAGCTAGTGTAGACAGGACCGAACGCTTCGATATTGGGCCTGCAGCGGTTCCGACGGGAGCGAAGCTAAACAGAAGATTGTCCGTGGTGGGATCCCAAACTAGACCAAGCGCCTTGGTTACTTCAGTCCCGTCATGAAAGGTAAGGAACTTTTCGCGATCCGCCTCCGATACGCCTTCCAAAGCAGCGGGTTCATTGGAACACCATTTACGTATGGGAAAACATCCTTTCGAAAGTAGCTCCTTTACCTGCTGACGAATCTTGATGACAGAATCAATGCTGTCCCCTCCAGATATGAGATCATCGACATAGAAATCTCTTCGAACAACATCAGCGCCAAGCGGAAAACGCAACTCTTCATCATTTGCCAATTGATGCATAGCACGAATTGCTAAGAAAGCGGCAGGTTTGGTTCCGTAAGTAACAGTCTCCAACTTGAACACCTGAATCTCCTCCTTCGGGTCATTGCGCCATAGGATGCACTGCACGTGCGTATCGCGATGGGAAACGCGTACACAGCGGTACATTTTGCAGATATCGCCACACAAGGCAACTTTAAACGAGGTGGAACGTTGTGAGTTGCTGCGGACACCGCAACTCTACAGTTATACCCGATACTAGGTCAGTATGGCTCTCCTGCGGCAGACGCCGCTAATATTGAACCACACGACAAAGAGTGCGTGCGAGAGAGACAGAAAATCAGTCTGAGCGTGACGTCGTGCGCTGCGTAGCCACTGAAAATTGATTTCTTGCTTTTGGCTACAAAAATGATCCGATCTGATCCAGATTCAGCAATCTGATAGATATGGTCATTATCTATGATTCTGCGTTTTTAGTTTTCTCGAATGTGCAATATTGTGGATGCAACAGATTTTCGTCTTTTGTGGGGGCGGAAGAGGGTGGGGCGAAATTCTGAGATATACGTTTTATAGTGAGATCTAACAGAAGTGCGGATACCAAATTTGGTTACTCTAGCCTTAATAGTGTCTGAGATTTGTGGATGCCCCAGATTTTCGTCCTTTGCGGGGGCGGAAGGGGGTGTGGCGAAATTTGGACACGAAACGGTCAAGGTCCGATATCACAGGAGTGTGGATACCAAATTTGGTTGCTCTGGCTCTTATAGGTTCTCAGCTCCTTGAACTCATATTTTGCAATTGACAAAACCGACCATGAAACCTGTGTGTTAGAGAGAGACAGAGCGAGAAAGAATGAAATTGTTTTCTTGATTCTGGCTATAATAATTATACGATCTGGTTGAGATTTTACACTCTAGAACATATAGTCATCCTCTACGATTCTGCGTTTTTGGTTTTATCGTATCTTTAAAAATGTGAATGCCACAGATTTTCGTCCTTTGTGGGGGCGGAAGTGGGCGGGGCGAAGTTTTGACATATCTCTTTCTTTCTTTCTGTGACATATCACAGAAGTCTGGATCCAAAACATCGTTGCTCTAGCTCTTATAGTCTTTGAGCACTAGGCGCTGAAGGGGACGGACGGACGGACGGACGGACGGACGGACGGACGGACAGACGGACAGACAGACAGGGCTCAATCGACTCGGCTATTGATGCTGATCAAGAATATATATACTTTATGGGGACGGAAACGATTCCTTCTGGACGTTACACATCTACTTTTACCACAAATCTAATATACCCCAATACTCATTTTGAGTATCGGGTGTAAAAAGCGGAAACGAAGTAGAGTTATCAGAATTTTATGTTGGATGGTGGGTCCAGCCATTAGCGCATCATTCAGTGATACTCCAGACGCTGTTTTGGCAGATCCATCGAACACTACGCGTAATTTGGTGGTACTATCCTGCTTGTGGACGCAATGGTGAGGCAAGAAGTACTGCGGGAGGTCTGACTGACGCGAAGCTGGCGACATGTGTCCTAAATCACGATACTCCTGGAGAAACTCCATATATTTGGCCTTAAGCTGTGCATTTTTTGCTAGCTTCCTCTCCAAATTGAGAAATCTACGTAGCGCCTGCTGATACGATTCTCCTAATTCCTCTAGACTGAATTTGGTTGGCAAACGCACGGAGTAAGCTCCGGACTCTAGGCGAATGCAGTTTGTGACGAAATGCTGTTCGCAATGAACATCTTCCTCCGAAATTGATGAGGGCGAATAATCTCCATCGACTTCCCAAAACCGCCTTACAATATCGCACAAATTAGTCTCGCAAGCGGAGATGACAGGGGGATCTTCAACGGCTGCTAGCGCCGCACGGGCTTTCTCAGAGTTTTTAATACTTCCTGACACTATCCAGCCAAGTTTCGTCTTCTGCAATGTTGGCAATTGGTCTGCCAGTCGAATCTGTCCAACGCACATTAATTCGAAGAACAAACCAGCACCTATCAACAGATCGACACGCTGGGGCTTGGCGAAATTAGGATCAGCCAGATTTAGATTATTTGGCATTGGCCAATCCTTTGCGTCTAGGCCGAAGTTAGGCTGCATTCCTGTGATTGAGGCAGTGATAATTGCAGAGAGGAAACCGCGATAGCTTTCGTCTTGAGATTGCAGGACGATGTCCACAGCCTTGCTGGATGGTAGAATTGACTCTCCAATACCGGCGATTTGAACGTGAGACGGGTGAGGATCTAACTGCAGCTGATTGGCGAGTCTCGATGTTATAAAGTTAACCTGAGAAGCGGAATCTAAAATGGCACGACATGGAATAAGCGATCCAAAACGGCCCCTGACATATACGATTGCAGTAGCTAGCAGCACGTTTTGGCTAGGCAGAGATTTTTGACTCGAGGGGGGAGGGCTAATATATTTGCTTGCTACTAGGGCACTTGCAGGATCATACTGGGTCGATTCCGTGCTCGGCGACGGCAACTCAGCGTCAGCGCCCGACTGCATGTGGAGCAGTGTGTGATGCTTGGCTTGGCAATTTCTACATGCCCCTGACTTGCAGCGTTGCAATGAATGGCCTTTGTTGAGGCAGTTTAGACATAAATGGCGCTTCTTCACCTCCTTGTATCGAGAAAAAACAGGGAGATCTATAAATGCCTGGCATCGGGATATGTAGTGATCGGAGGATTTGCAATACTTGCATGTTGAGCTATTATGATCGTTAATGGAGGTGATTAGGGTGCTAGGTTTACTTTCTCCCACCTGCTGGCTAGGAATTGTTACCATAGCCGATCCCAAATTTTCCAGCATCCGACATCTTGCTTCCAAGAATGAGGCCATGCTTGACCACCGAGGCAATCCTGACGTCGGCAAGTTCTCTTCCCATTTCTCCTTGATCTTGTGGTCCAATTTCGTGCCTATGATGAAGATCAGCAACCCATCGGAAATCTCCTGCGGGGTCGCCAAGGTCTGAAGTGCACGCAAGTGCGAATTGATTTTATCGCTGAGCGCGCGCAAGCCGATAGCGGAGCCCTTCTCCACCCCTTGCAGCCCGAAAATAGCCTTGACGTGTGCCTGAAAATGTAACAGTTTATTATCGAATCGCAACATTAGTAAATTCAACGCCTTGTCGTAATTCTCCTCAGAAAGTTCCAAGGAACGAATCGTATCCAGCGCAGCACCATCTAGACATCCACGAAGATATTGGAATTTTTCGATGATTGGTATACGATGGTCTTTGTGCACCATTGTCGAAAACATCGCGTGGAGTTCTGGCCAATCCATGTAGCTCCCACCGAATCGCGGAAGCTGCAACTCGGGCATTCGAGAACGGCCTATACTATTATAGGCGAACAACGACGAATTCCCCTCGAGAGTATGCCGAGCCGTTGAATTGGCAACATTTACCGTGCGAGCAGCCATCAACTCCCGCGACAGCCTGGACCTAACCTTGACATAAACATTCGAAAAGTCCAGCCGGGCATCATGGGCTAACTGCAGGTAATCCAGCCTTTCAAGGCTCGTTTGAGCGGCATCGAAATCCGCATTCATTCGCTCGATCTGCTCTAAGCGAGCTTGAAGTTCTGCCTCATCTAACTCGGCAAGCTCTTCCTTGGTGAGAAAGCGATCCATGGCCTTTAGTTGGCGCGCGATGGACTCGGCCTTGTGCTTGTAGAAATCTACATCACTCGGCATTGCTGCGTTCGCGACATTGGTAGGCTCAGGTGCTGCCATGTTGAGGTTTTAAAAGAGTCACTCAGCACGACCGAAAAAGACACCCTGTATACGTATAAACGTGGGAACCGAAAGCAAATGGATTACAGCTAATGCCTTTAGCTGTGCGGCTGTGCGAGCTGTCCGATTCCGCTTTGTACTCCGCTTGTGTGTATTAGTGAGTTCGCTGCACTGCCTACCGCACTGCACTGACCGAATTGTCGCGACAGAGAAATTAATAGCCAGCAATGCGTGTATGTAGGTGTATGTAAGTGTGTTTTAGCACCGAATTGTGCTTAACCGCCGAAAATTTGCTAGGGCTAACGAATGTCGATCGCGAATGATTATTAATTGACACTGCAACTCAGAGATCACGTCGGGGTCACCAAATTTTATGTGGAGATAATGTTTTTTATCCCCAATCGGCCGACTAATTATTTCGAATTAAATAAAACTCGGCGCAGAAATAAAATTACGATATGTTCTTTAATGCGTGACATCCAAATTGCAAGTGTGGCTTGCCTGCCCTTTACATTGCCGCTCCGATCGCTAAGCGCAGCTTCGCTCGGCCGACGTCGGTAGGCAGACGCAAAGCGGAGATAGCGAAGAGCGAGCTGGCAGAGAGCGTTTAGCAGGGCAAGCAAGCGCAGAGCTTTAACAAACAAATGAGTGACATAGACATAAGTAACAAAGAAAATAAGCGGCTGAGGGCCAAGAATTAGGTGCTATTTGGCAAGCAGCTAATCGGCTGGGTTCTGCTCCGAACATTCACCCCCCGTTGGAAGGCAAAGGCTTTCAACAGATCCATCCTGAAGGGGCAGAACCGCTATTTTTCCAACGGCCCTCTTGAAAAGGCCTTTTTGAGTGCGGATGACGGCTACTCCGATGGTTCCATCTTTTCCTGGTATGACGCTCTCAATGCGGCCAAGCGGCCACCTTAATGGTGGCAGCGTTTCCTCCTTGATCATGACGAGCGCTCCTAGCTTGATGTTTGGAGACGATGACCGCCACTTGCTCCGCTCCTGAAGAATCGAAAGATACGCCGTGCTCCATTTTCTCCAAAACGCCTGCTTCATTTGACACAGCCGCTGCCATCGACTAAGTAGGTTGACCCGGAGATGCGCCACATCTGGCTCGTCGAATGCAGCTTTCGGGGCTCCATTGAGAAAGTGGTTTGGCGTGAGCACATCTAGATCATCGGGACTTTCTGTAATTGCATAAAGCGGACGGGAATTTAACAAAGCAGAGATTTCACAAGCCAAGGCCTGAATTTCATCAAGAGTAAAAATGTGGATCCCGACGATGCGATGAAAATGATATTTAGCTGCTTTAACAGCCGCCTCCCACAAACCCCCAAAATGAGGTGAGCGAGGGGGGATGAATTTCCAGTCGATTCCACTAGAAACGCAGAGATGTGACACAGCCGACGTATGAGGATCGCTGAGGAACATTTGCCGAAGCTCCAAAAGCTAATTTTTTGCTCCTACAAAATTTGTAGCGTTGTCTGACCAGATGATTCGAGGTTTGGGACGTAGAGTTATAAAACGCCTTAATGCTGCCAGAAAGGATTCTGTAGATAGATCCCGAACGACTTCCAAATGAGTTGCTTTGGTGCTAAAGCATACGAAGACAGCGATGTAACATTTGATAGGAGGCCTGCTTCTGACTTCCGACTTGTGATAAAAGGGTCCGCAGAAATCAACGCCCGTTGTGTGAAATGCTGGATTAGTCCTTACGCGATCCGCAGGCAAGTTTCCCATGATATGTTCCCTCAGCACTGGCTTCAAACGAAAGCATCTAACACATTTCCGAATGATTCCCGCAACATATTTGCGTCCACCAATAGGCCAGAATTTTTTCCGAAGCAGTCCGAGCAATCCTTGAGCTCCTGCGTGGAGAAACCTTTCGTGAAAGAAGATAATAATAGAGACAGTGACAGGATGTCCCTTAGGAAGCAGGATCGGGTGCTTCGCGTCGTAGTCCAATTCGGCATTTTGGAGGCGGCCTCCAACACGCAGCAATCCAAAGCTATCCAGAAATGGATTCAGTGAGGCCATCGTGCTTTTTGGGGGTAGGGCCTGTTTGCTGGCGAGGGCCCTTATCTCTTCCGAAAATTGTTGCTGCTGTATTGCCCTTATGAGCAAATGCGTACCATTTTTGATGTCGATTACGGTAAAGTGACCCTTTGACCGCGCTATGCCTTTGTCCTTGAGAATGTAGAATCGATATATGTAAGCAAAGACGCGCTGCATGGATCCGAATGAGTTTTGAAATTTGCAATCGTACGATACATCCCTTTCGTTTGAAACAACCAATGCTGCATGACGACGTTCTGGTACATCGGTCGGCAATTGCAAGCCTGCAGGCCACTCTGAGCTCTCAAGACGCAAGAATGGTGGTCCAGAGATCCAAAGGCTGCTATCCATTAGTTCAGCGGGCGTGGATCCACGTGATATGATGTCGGCAGGATTCAACTTTGTGGGCACGTGATGCCAAGTCATTCCAGCGGTGAGCTCCTGAATCCGCTGAACTCGATTAGAAACAAATATATTAAAATTCAATGGTGATTCTCGAATCCAGGCAAGGGCTATGGACGAATCCGACCAGCAATGTATTTGGCATGGAGCTGATAATCCCTTAACTATGGTGGACACTAGCTCGGCTAATACGAGGGCAGCGGACAGCTCAAGCTTGGGGATAGTCATACTTTTCAAGGGCGCGACTCTGGATTTAGAGCATAAGAGATGACTTTGCACAATGCCAAGAGCTTCCGAACGCATGTATACACAGGCGCCATATGCTGCTTGGCTCGCATCACAAAACGCGTGCATTTCTAATCTGACTTGCTGCCGAAGCACGTAACGTGGAAACTTAAAGTTTTTAACCATCGACAACTGCGAATTCAGCTCAATCCAAGTCGTATGTAGATCCTGGGGCAGGCTTTCGTCCCAATTCAACTTTAGGCTTTCGTTCCATAGCGACTGCATAAATATTTTAGCTTTTGTGATGATGGGAGAGATGAGCCCTAGAGGATCGTAGAACCTAGCTAGTGTAGACAGGACCGAACGCTTCGAGGTTGGGCCTGCAGCGGTTCCGACGTGAGCGAAGCTAAACAGAAGATTGTCCGTGGTGGGATCCCAAACTAGACCAAGCGCCTTGGTTACTTCAGTCCCGTCATGAAAGGTAAGGAACTTTTCGCGATCCGCCTCCGATACGCCTTCCAAAGCAGCGGGTTCATTGGAACACCATTTACGTATGGGAAAACATCCTTTCGAAAGTAGCTCCTTTACCTGCTGACGAATCTTGATGACAGAATCAATGCTGTCCCCTCCAGATATGAGATCATCGACATAGAAATCTCTTCGAACAACATCAGCGCCAAGCGGAAAACGCAACTCTTCATCATTTGCCAATTGATGCATAGCACGAATTGCTAAGAAAGCGGCAGGTTTGGTTCCGTAAGTAACAGTCTCCAACTTGAACACCTGAATCTCCTCCTTCGGGTCATTGCGCCATAGGATGCACTGCACGTGCGTATCGCGATGGGAAACGCGTACACAGCGGTACATTTTGCAGATATCGCCACACAAGGCGACTTTAAACGAGGTGGAACGTTGTGAGTTGCTGCGGACACCGCAACTCTACAGTTATACCCGATACTAAGTCAGTATGGCTCTCCTGCGGCAGACGCCGCTAATATTGAACCACACGACAAAGAGTGCGTGCGAGAGAGACAGAAAATCAGTCTGAGCGTGACGTCGTGCGCTGCGTAGCCACTGAAAATTGATTTCTTGCTTTTGGCTACAAAAATGATCCGATCTGATCCAGATTCAGCAATCTGATAGATATGGTCATTATCTATGATTCTGCGTTTTTAGTTTTCTCGAATGTGCAATATTGTGGATGCAACAGATTTTCGTCTTTTGTGGGGGCGGAAGGGGGTGGGGCGAAATTCTGAGATATACGTTTTATAGTGAGATCTAACAGAAGTGCGGATACCAAATTTGGTTACTCTAGCCTTAATAGTCTCTGAGATTTGTGGATGCCCCAGATTTTCGTCCTTTGCGGGGGCGGAAGGGGGTGTGGCGAAATTTGGACACGAAACGGTCAAGGTCCGATATCACAGGAGTGATTTGGTTTTGGTTGCTCTGGCTCTTATAGGTTCTGAGATCCTTGAACTCATATTTTGCAATTGACAAAACCGACCATGAAACCTGTGTGTTAGAGAGAGACAGAGCGAGAAAGAATGAAATTGTTTTCTTGATTCTGGCTATAATAATTATACGATCTGGTTGAGATTTTACACTCTAGAACATATAGTCATCCTCTACGATTCTGCGTTTTATCGTATCTTTAAAAATGTGAATGCCACAGATTTTCGTCCTTTGTGGGGGCGGAAGTGGGCGGGGCGAAGTTTTGAAATATTTTTGTAGCAGTGACATATCACAGAAGTCTGGATCCAAAACATCGTTGCTCTAGCTCTTATAGTCTTTGAGCACTAGGCGCTGAAGAGGACGGACGGACGGACGGACGGACAGACGGACAGACAGACAGGGCTCAATCGACTCGGCTATTGATGCTGATCAAGAATATATATACTTTATGGGGTCGGAAACGATTCCTTCTGGACGTTACACACATCCACTTTTACCACAAATCTAATATACCCCAATACTCATTTTGAGTATCGGGTATAAAAAGCGGAAACGAAGCAGAGTTATCAGAATTTTAGGTTGGATGGTGGGTCCAGCCATTAGCGCATCATTCAGTGATACTCCAGACGCTGTTTTGGCAGATCCATCGAACACTACGCGTAATTTGGTGGTACTATCCTGCTTGTGGACGCAATGGTGAGGCAAGAAGTACTGCGGGAGGTCTGACTGCCGCGAAGCTGGCGACATGTGTCCTAAATCACGATACTCCTGGAGAAACTCCATATATTTGGCCTTAAGCTGTGCATTTTTTGCTAGCTTCCTCTCCAAATTGAGAAATCTACGTAGCGCCTGCTGATTCGATTCTCCTAATTCCTCTAGACTGAATTTGGTTGGCAAACGCACGGAGTAAGCTCCGGACTCTAGGCGAATGCAGTTTGTGACGAAATGCTGTTCGCAATGAACATCTTCCTCCGAAATTGATGAGGGCGAATAATCTCCATCGACTTCCCAAAACCGCCTTACAATATCGCACAAATTAGTCTCGCAAGCGGAGATGACAGGGGGATCTTCAACGGCTGCTAGCGCCGCACGGGCTTTCTCAGAGTTTTTAATACTTCCTGACACTATCCAGCCAAGTTTCGTCTTCTGCAATGTTGGCAATTGGTCTGACAGTCGAATCTGTCCAACGCACATTAATTCAAAGAACAAACCAGCACCTATCAACAGATCGACACGCTGGGGCTTGGCGAAATTAGGATCAGCCAGATTTAGATTATTTGGCATTGGCCAATCCTTTGCGTCTAGGCCGAAGTTAGGCTGCATTCCTGTGATTGAGGCAGTGATAATTGCAGAGAGGAAACCGCGATAGCTTTCGTCTTGAGATTGCAGGACGATGTCCACAGCCTTGCTGGATGGTAGAATTGACTCTCCAATACCGGCGATTTGAACGTGAGACGGGTGAGGATCTAACTGCAGCTGATTGGCGAGTCTCGATGTTATAAAGTTAACCTGAGAAGCGGAATCTAAAATGGCACGACATGGAATAAGCGATCCAAAACGGCCCCTGACATATACGATTGCAGTAGCTAGCAGCACGTTTTGGCTAGGCAGAGATTTTTGACTCGAGGGGGGAGGGCTAATATATTTGCTTGCTACTAGGGCACTTGCAGGATCATGCTGGGTCGATTCCGTGCTCGGCGACGGCAACTCAGCGTCAGCGCCCGACTGCATGTGGAGCAGTGTGTGATGCTTGGCTTGGCAATTTCTACATGCCCCTGACTTGCAGCGTTGCAATGAATGGCCTTTGTTGAGGCAGTTTAGACATAAATGGCGCTTCTTCACCTCCTTGTATCGAGAAAAAACAGGGAGATCTATAAATGCCTGGCATCGGGATATGTAGTGATCGGAGGATTTGCAATACTTGCATGTTGAGCTATTATGATCGTTAATGGAGGTGATTAGGGTGCTAGGTTTACTTTCTCCCACCTGCTGGCTAGGAATTGTTACCATAGCCGATCCCAAATTTTCCAGCATCCGACATCTTGCTTCCAAGAATGAGGCCATGCTTGACCACCGAGGCAATCCTGACGTCGGCAAGTTCTCTTCCCATTTCTCCTTGGTCTTGTGGTCCAATTTCGTGCCTATGATGAAGATCAGCAACCCATCGGAAATCTCCTGCGGGGTCGCCAAGGTCTGAAGTGCACGCAAGTGCGAATTGATTTTATCGCTGAGCGCGCGCAAGCCGATAGCCGAGCCCTTCTCCACCCCTTGCAGCCCGAAAATAGCCTTGACGTGTGCCTGAAAATGTAACAGTTTATTATCGAATCGCAACATTAGTAAATTCAACGCCTTGTCGTAATTCTCCTCAGAAAGTTCCAAGGAACGAATCGTATCCAGCGCAGCACCATCTAGACATCCACGAAGATATTGGAATTTTTCGATGATTGGTATACGATGGTCTTTGTGCACCATTGTCGAAAACATCGCGTGGAATTCTGGCCAATCCATGTAGCTCCCACCGAATCGCGGAAGCTGCAACTCGGGCATTCGAGAACGGCCTATACTATTATAGGCGAACAACGACGAATTCCCCTCGAGAGTATGCCGAGCCGTTGAATTGGCAACATTTACCGTGCGAGCAGCCATCAACTCCCGCGACAGCCTGGACCTAACCTTGACATAAACATTCGAAAAGTCCAGCCGGGCATCATGGGCTAACTGCAGGAAATCCAGCCTTTCAAGGCTCGTTTGAGCGGCATCGAAATCCGCATTCATTCGCTCGATCTGCTCTAAGCGAGCTTGAAGTTCTGCCTCATCTAACTCGGCAAGCTCTTCCTTGGTGAGAAAGCGATCCATGGCCTTTAGTTGGCGCGCGATGGACTCGGCCTTGTGCTTGTAGAAATCTACATCACTCGGCATTGCTGCGTTCGCGACATTGGTAGGCTCAGGTGCTGCCATGTTGAGGTTTTAAAAGAGTCACTCAGCACGACCGAAAAAGACACCCTGTATACGTATAAACGTGGGAACCGAAAGCAAATGGATTACAGCTAATGCCTTTAGCTGTGCGGCTGTGCGAGCTGTCCGATTCCGCTTTGTACTCCGCTTGTGTGTATTAGTGAGTTCGCTGCACTGCCTACCGCACTGCACTGACCGAATTGTCGCGACAGAGAAATTAATAGCCAGCAATGCGTGTATGTAGGTGTATGTAAGTGTGTTTTAGCACCGAATTGTGCTTAACCGCCGAAAATTTGCTAGGGCTAACGAATGTCGATCGCGAATGATTATTAATTGACACTGCAACTCAGAGATCACGTCGGGGTCACCAAATTTTATGTGGAGATAATGTTTTTTATCCCCAATCGGCCGACTAATTATTTCGAATTAAATAAAACTCGGCGCAGAAATAAAATTACGATATGTTCTTTAATGCGTGACATCCAAATTGCAAGTGTGGCTTGCCTGCCCTTTACATTGCCGCTCCGATCGCTAAGCGCAGCTTCGCTCGGCCGACGTCGGTAGGCAGACGCAAAGCGGAGATAGCGAAGAGCGAGCTGGCAGAGAGCGTTTAGCAGGGCAAGCAAGCGCAGAGCTTTAACAAACAAATGAGTGACATAGACATAAGTAACAAACAAAATAAGCGGCTGAGGGCCAAGAATTAGGTGCTATTTGGCAAGCAGCTAATCGGCTGGGTTCTGCTCCGAACAGTTTCTTTAAATTCAGCGTAATTCTGAATATCTAGGAGTTTCGTGCTTGATTTAATAGCTTTGGTTATATTATTAGAATTAATGATTTCTAAATAGGCTTTTTGGAATGGAGGAAAATCTATTTCGTTATGGAAATATAATGCGCTCTTTTTGGTGCATAGATATTCCTTTATTATATCCTTCGCTAAGGTGTTAGTCATTTCCTTATACGTGATCTTGATGATTAGCTTGTGAAAATAACGAATTGTTTCTACCTTATCTTCATTGCCTTTTATTAGCTCAATTTGCCGATTGTAATAGTTAATTGGTCTTTCCGTGATAGCAATGTGATTTAGATTGTCTTCCTGTGCGCTATGTACAGTTGCACCAACGCTATTGGAAGCTTCTCTAAGGAGATTTTCATTAATCTTTACCCTTGATAAGGCATCAGCTACATGATTTTCTTTGCCTGGTAGATATTTCATTTTAAAATCAAACTCATTCAGTTTTATTTTCCACCTTTGTAATTTCATATTTGGCTCCTTGAGATTGTTCAACCAAATCAAGGGTTTATGATCGCTTTGTATCTCGAATGTTCTACCGAACAGGTATGAACGGAAATACTTGGTTGCCCATACGATCGCTAATAATTCCTTTTCGATGGCTGAATAGTTTATTTCATGTTCATTTAGGGTTCTGCTAGCGTAGCAGATCGGTTTGTTTTCTTGTGACAAAACCGCTCCCAATGCTATGTTACTAGCGTCGGTTGTTACCGTGAACATTTTGTCAAAGTCTGGGAACGCAAGGATAGGGTCTGAGGTGATGAGTACTTTTAGTCTCTCAAATGCCTCGACGTACTTTTCTTCCTTGGGGTCTATGACAGCTCCTTTCTTTAGTTTGAGTGTCATGGGTTTTGCTATGTTTGCAAAATTAGGAATGAATTTCCTGTAGAACCCGCACAGACCTAAGAATGACTTTATTTGTTTAGTCGTTTCTGGTATTGGAAATTTGACAATGGCAGAGATTTTGCCTGGATTTGGTACTATTCCTTCAGTAGTGACTACATGACCTAGGAATTCAGTTTCCTTTTTCATGAATTCACATTTATCCATTTGTAGCTTCAAGTTGGCGTCTCTCAACTTTCCAAATACTCTCCTTAGTGACAACAAGTGTTCTTCCAATGAAGTGGAAAATATAATGATGTCATCTAAGTATACAAAGCAATCTTTGAAGATTAACTCTTCTAGCAGATTGTTCATACATCTTTGGAAGGTAGCTGGGGCAGTGGTTAGCCCAAAGGGCATACGAGTGAACTCGTAATGTCCATGCTTAGTGGAGAACGCAGTTTTGGGGATTGAGCTAGGTTCCATGGGTATTTGATGGAAACCTTTTGCTAAATTGATTGTCGTAAAATACTGACATTTACCTAGTTTGTCTAGGATTTCATTCATTCGTGGAGTTGGGAATTTGTCCTTAACAGTTATTTCATTTAGACTTCTATAGTCTACTACCCTTCGATATTTTTGCTTTCCTGAAGCATCTATCTTCTTCGGAATCATAGATATGGGCGAGCAGTAAGGAGAATTCGACTTTCGAATTATTCCCTGCCTGATCATATCTTTGATTTGCTGGTTTACCTCCTGATCATGTATCTGGGCATATTTGTATGGTCGTCTGTAGACCGGGTCTTCATGTTGAGTTTTGATCTCGTGCTTGATTGTACTTGTGAAAGTCAAATTGTCACCTTCTCTGTACTGCACATCCTTAAACTCATATAAGACCTTCTTTAACTCTTCCCTCTCTTCGTCGTTTAAGTGTTCCAATCTTAATTGATTACATTCCCTTAATTCACTGTCTAGAGCGGAAGCGAAGTATTGATCTCCCTCTGGAGATGGGTCAAGGCACTTAGGTGCGATCTTCTCTTCTTTTGTAGAGGGATCAGTGCACTTCTGTGCGGTCTTGCCGGCTTCAATAGCTTCTCCACTCTGAATGATTGGGTACGACCTAGCTCCTAGTGTTACAGTGTCATTTCTGTAATCGATGACGGCTTTACTTGCCATCAAGTATTCTCTTCCTAATAAAATATCATAATTTTCGGAAAAGTTATGTATGTAGAACTTTTGTTCGGACGGACATGTTTTGTTCGCATTCCTCATTATACTCTTAGTTAAACGGACAGGTCCATTGATGGTATGGACCGTAAGGTTATCGTCTTTTATCTCGGAATCTGTATAATTTTCTTTCATGATGTTGATCGATGATCCCGAGTCAGCGATACACCTTAATATTCTTTTATTAATGGTAATGTTTATATAGGGTCCTCCTCGGTTTCTTCCGAGGTTTCTTCCCTCCCTCTTTTAGTAGGTTGGTTGGGTCCACTCCCACTAGCTTGGTTTTGAGATATTTGCTGATTGAATGGATTCTGAGCCCTACCTTGATTCAAGGAAGTTTTGAACTCATTGTATAATCCAGGATTTTGGGAATTTTGATTTTGATTTGTTCGATTAGTCTGACCGGTTCCAGATGAACTCTGAGTTTGATTGTGATAGTTAGTAGTATTATAATTTGGATAATAGTTTCCAACATTCTTTCGATTTGATTGAGACGATTTCGATTGATCTTTATTTGTACTAGCTTCGTACAATCCTTCTTCTTGTGCTGCCTTCTTAAGATTAGACAATGTGGTAATATCTTTTCTTGCTAAGGTCATGAACATTCTGTCAGGAAGTTTTCGAGTAATGACATCTTTAATTGTGTTGTTCAAAGCTTTTTTATAAATGACATTATTTTCTGGTATGTTTTCTAAGTTTAGCTTATTGTTTATTAATAATGCTTTTATCTCTAATTCTTCTATAAACTTACGAAGACTGCCGTTGAATCTGATGGTGTATAGTTGTCGTAAGAGTTCTTCATATGGTGTGTGATTTTTGAACTCGTTGATCAGCGCCTTCAGTTCGAGCCACGTGTTGGGTTGTATCATTTGCGATATGCGTTGTGCCTCTCCTGACAGTTGGATCTCGGTCGCTCCAAATAGGATCCTTTGTTGGCGAAGATCTTCAGTTGGATATAATCCGCATACATATTCGATTCGTTTGATAAATGAGCTTAGCTGTTCAGATGAACCGTCATAGGCAGGTATTTGTCTGATCGACAGCAGTGCCTGGTTCAAGTGGATTTCGCTCAATGATAGTGGTGGTAACGCCATGTTGTTGGTGTTGATTGGGTTTTGTTTTGTTTTCAGTAGTTTTTAACTTTATTTTGGTTCACTTGTAAGTTTTTTGATTTTGTATTTAGTGTTTCACTGTTCTTGGTGGATCACTATCTCCGCTTACTTCAGTTCACTTAATTTTAGTTTTGCAAATCGTATGTGCTCGTAACACATAGGTTCTTTGGCGGATTTCACAATTTTATTAACGATTCCGGGATTACGTGATCACAGTAATTAGAAATTACTCAAGCTGACCATTACCGAAATATAGGAGTTAATTTTAAACGAAATCCTACCGACTGCGCCAGTTAAATATCCGCAACTCGATTTTAAGTTTTTGAAAAAAGACTTTTATTTTACAACTTAAATATCTTTATGTCACAAGATTTAAATGAATTCCCCGACTTGACTTTGGGTCTGCTTGTCTCAAACGGAACTGATCTCTCTGCTGCTGGCTAGTTTCCATGAGCCCTTCTCTTGGAACTCCCGACTCTGGCTTCGGGCGTTGCTTTCCTCGGCTGCATCTTGGTGTCGGTGGCGTACGTGCCTGGATCGATATTTGGGGATGCGTCGGCTTTGATGAAAGGCATCCACTGCTGGCGATCGGTGTTGCATTACATGACGGAGCTAGGAATGTGATACTCCTTGGTTTTATGTCTAGCTTTGATTGGTCCTCATGAGTGGCGTGATTCTAAAGAATCGATTTCTCGAGAGTGGCGTGATTCTAATGTTGATGAAACAATGTGGTCCATTGTTTATATTATGGGGGCCCTAGCTTGGAGTATGGGAAGAAACAGTTATTGATTCTTGAGTGGGGTCCTGTTACTTGTGTGGATGGGGTGGATGAATTGTACATAAACATAATGTGTATGGGATGTGGGGAATTATGGATATGTCACTATATATATAATTATAGTTTTATAATATTATTTATTATATTGAATAATATAATATATTATTATAATTATTATTATTATTATATACATATATATATTATATATATACTATATAGTTTTTCTTATTTTTTTTATTTAATTATATTTAACATACATTTTATCATGCCTCGTAAGAATAAGATATCTGCTTTGCAGCTGTCTCAGAGACGCAAATTAAGATACACATCTTTCGATTATCTTTCGTAGTGATCAGACGTGTTTTTGTTTTGCGCTCCGCATTTTTTCCTTTTGTTTTGAATAAACAGCCGGTGTTTTCCTAACTAAATTCTAATAATACTTCCTAACCAGACAACAATCTGGAAACCTATTCTATTACGCGAGTGCATGCCTTTTAATTTGTGTTAAAACATTATTTAACTTTTTATTTTTCGGCGTCGGCTTGTGCTTGTGTTTGTGTTGTTGCAGTGAGTGAGTACGCATTACATTGCATTGCAGTCCGCTCTCGTCTGGTAGCTTTTGTTGTTTTATCACTCTCTCGCTATCACCTCAACTTCAATAACTGTTTTTTTTCTCTCGCTCTTCAAACTTTACGAGCAATAGCGCTCTCTGCTTAGTAGCTCTCGCTATAACCGCTCTCCACTCTGCTCTCTTTTATTTACCAATTCCGCTTTGAGCGTTGTCTGGCACATTGGTCTGATACCAATTTGTTTTGCAAATAATAGTATATAAATAAATAATAAAATGGAATACGCTGTGGTCTGTGCCAAAAAAAGCTGCAAGAAGCAGATCACCCACGATCAGCCGAATGTCCCCTGCTGGCTCTGCGACAGCGTAGGTCACGCAAAATGCGCTGGATTTTCTGGCCTCGTGAGTGATGCTATAGCCAAACGTAATGGCCTCGGGTTGCGAGGCATGCCGTGCGGTGGAGAAAGACATGGTGGCTTTCATGAGGCAGACTCGGAGTGGCTTTAAGGAGCTGACCGTTGGTTTTAAAAACCAATACGATCGGCTCCTAGCCATGGAGGCTCAGTTTAGCGGTATAAAACTGCTGAATGAGTCTCCGAGGCGCAAAAAGGTCACTCCGCGGGATCTGCAATTGCCAACCGTCACTCAGCCGTGCGCCGCCGAAAAACTGACTCCGACCACTCCAAGTGTGCAGCAGTTGATCTCGTTTGCCACTCCAAGGGCAACGACAGCTGCTGGCGATGCAGATTCGGTAGCCGCCTCGGAGAATGTGCAGCCAAGTACGTCTGCAGCGTCCGTGTCCGTGGTGTCCGCAAGTTCGCTAGTTGTCCCGTCTATCCCGATCCCACCAGTAAATAGACGTTCCGGACCTCCGGATATTGCCACCATAGGTACTAGGCCTGTGGTGACTAAACCACTGGTGGGAGTCCCACCAAAACGACAAGTTTTTGTTTCACGGCTGGCCCCTGACCTCACATCTAATGATGTAATTGCTTTTATTCAAAGCAAAATAAAAGCCGTGGGTTTAAAGGTGGAGAAATTTAACTTCTCTTATGCCAGGGAGATAGCCTCGTTTAAGATAAGCATCTCCCCAACTCAATTTGACACCATTTGCTCCGCCAAATTTTGGCCGGAGCATTTGGTGGTGAAGGAGTTTAAGGCTAAGAAGAAGAATAGGCCCCCCATATCCCTTCCAAATCTTTCCAGTGTGCCACCCTCAACCTCAACTTCTTCTTCCTCAACTTCCCGTCTTGCTTCCACTTTTCCAAAAAACTAACTTCTCTTTTAGTAACCTATCAGAATGTAAGAGGCTTGCGTAGTAAGCTCAGCATTCTTTTCCGGGATAGTGTTGCGTTTGCTTCCCACGTTATTGTGTTTACTGAAACCTGGTTAAAGCCGGACATTCTTAGTTCCGAGGTTTTGGCAGGTCGGTACACAACTTTTAGAAAGGACCGTTCGTCTCGACGGGCAGGGGGGTTCTAATTGCAGTGGACTCTTACTTCACGTCGGAACACTTCACAGTCCAAGTTCAACAGGAACTGGAATTCCTGTGTGTAAAACTGATTCTTCCCGCTTTCGCTATATTCATTACTTGCTCGTATATCCCACCTTCTTCCGATATTTCAATTTATGAGCAGCACTTGTCCGCTTTAACCGCTGTTTCTTCCTCGCTATCTGATAAAGATCGTATGATAGTTCTTGGTGACTTCAACTTGCCAGAAACTGTTTGGTCTTCGGTAAACGAGTCTAGTATCCTAGTGCCCATGTCACGACATGACTTTGTTGACGGCTTGCTTGACCTATCCCTGTCTCAAGTCAACCATGTGAAAAATTCCTTGGGTCGATTGCTTGATCTGTGCTTTGTATCGGATCCGACCATAGTGTTGTTAACCCGAGCCCTTCCGCTCACTATACCTGAAGACGCCTACCACCCTACTTTCGAGGTGTCGCTAGATATAGGACCAACTGTATTGGATCGGTCGAGTAGGCTGCCCGAACGTGTCTGCTGCTTTCGTAAAGCCGAGTTTGCGAAGCTTAATAACCTCATTAGGGATTTTGATTGGTCCGCTTTGTACTTGTGCACTGATATCATAAAAGGCACAAACATTTTTTACAATGCTCTTGGCACATTTTTCGATTCTTGTGTCCCGCTTTCTTGTCCGACTAGATCTGGAAAACCCCCTTGGTTTACCAAAGAGTTATCCAGTCTAAAAAACTTAAAATCAAGACTTTATAAAAAATTTCAAGAAGTGGGTTCTCCTACTTCTCACTCTCGCTATGTAATAGCTCGGTCAAACTTTTCAGTTCTTAATGCTCAATGCTATAAGAACTACCTATCTCGATGCAGGATACGTTTTTCTCAGGACCCTAAACAGTTTTACAGCTTCGTAAACAGTAAGCGTAGAACGTCCGCACACCCATCCTTGCTATCATTTTGTAATACGTTGGCAAATAATGATCAGGCAATTGCCGATCTTTTTGCCCAATTCTTCCAAACCACCTATTCTGAGGAAAGCTACTCTGGTCATCCGTACCCATACGGTTTACCGAGGTCGAACGGCATTTTCAGTCCCTTGTTAAATGAATGTTCCCTACTTCATGATCTTCGACTAGTTAAGCCGGTGCTTTCAACGGGTCCAGACGGGGTTCCAGGTTGTGTACTCAGGTACTGCGCCGAGGCTCTGTGTGGACCTTTGCTTAAACTATTCACCCTGTACATTGATTCTTCTTGCTTCCCCCCGATCTGGAAGGAATCGTTTATAATTCCTCTCCATAAAAAAGGTAGCAAGTCTGATGCAAAAAATTATAGAGGTATAGCAAAGTTATCCGCTATTCCTAAAAAGTTTGGGAAGGTTTTAACTCCGCACTTGCAACATCTCTGCAAGTCACTTATATCTCCAACTCAGCATGGATTTATAAGGCGGCGATCAACCACCACGAACTTGTTAGAGTTTACCTCTTTCATTATTAAAGGCTTTCAATGTAACTTACAGACGGATGTTATTTACACCGACTTTAGTAAAGCATTCGACTCTGTAAACCATTCCCTTTTAGCGCATAAACTTGACCTTTTAGGGTTTCCGCCCAACCTCCTGAGATGGATTTCTAGCTATCTTTGTTCTAGGTCTCAAAGAGTCCTCTTCAAAAACTCCCTCTCTTTACCAGTAAAGGTTTCTTCGGGAGTACCACAAGGCAGCCATCTAGGCCCCTTACTCTTCACACTCTTTATTAATAACTTACCTTCAGTATTAACATACTCTCAAGTACTTATGTATGCGGATGATGTTAAACTCTGTGTCCAGTACAAGGACATTTCATTTCATTCTCGCTTGCAATCCGATCTCAATAACTTTCAGTCATGGTGTTGTGCAAACTTGTTACACCTTAATGCCTCGAAATGCAAAGTTATGACATTTCATCGTTCTACACCCTATTTGGTGGTTCTCTTGAGAGAATTACCCTGGTGGATGATCTGGGTGTTATGTTAGACCCCAAGTTAAAGTTTTCCGAACACATTTCTACCATGGTAAATAAGGCCATGGGCGTGATTGGGTTTATAAAGAGGTGGTCAAAGGAATTTGACGACCCCATATAACAAAGACTCTCTATACCTCGCTTGTTCGTCCGATCTTAGAATACGGCTCCTGTGTATGGTGCCCTCAGTACAAAGTACACCAGGACCGTATAGAATCAGTACAGAAAAACTTTTTACTCTTTGCTCTGCGGGGCCTTAACTGGGATGCGGGTGTAAGACTCCCATCTTACTCTAGTAGACTACTATTAGTAAACCTCCCATCCTTAATTAAATGTAGAAAAATGCTTGGTGTGATATTTATGCACAACTTGATCAGGGGTGACATAGACAGCCCTGATCTGTTGAGCCGCATAAACTTCACGATTCCTATTAGACTGACTAGAAATTTTATACCGTTGTTCCTTCCACTTTGTAGATCGAATTATTCCTTGCATGAACCGTTTAGGGTCTTATGCTCGGATTATAATTCCCTCTACCATATTATATCCACCACTAATTCTCTTCCTCTTATTAAATTATTAATCCTTACACACCTTTCTATTAATTAGTAACTGTAGTGGTATTTGTACTTTGATTGCATGCTTAGTTTCTTAGTAAGTTTAGTACTAATTTTCCTCGAATGTTAGTCTAATAGCTATCTTTCTTGCATGTTCGCGTTTGGTTCGGCTACGCACCGCGCGTCATGCGGCAGCGCCCCTCGGTCGGTTGGGCGGGAGGAGGGCTGCGTTTTGCCTGGGATCCGCGCGTAACAGCCTTCTGCTGGTGTCACACGGGCCACTTGACGGTGCAGTAACTGCATCGCCTCTTGAAAGATGCAGTCATTGCATGTCAACGTCCACAGAGATAGAAATTCAGAAAATGTAGAAAATTTAGAAATTGTTGAAAATGTAATAGATGCAGACCCTGAGTTCGTTGAACCAGTTAGAAACCAAGAGCTAGAGACGGAGGGACCAAATAAAGAGACTGCTTGGCAGGTTTCCGATGTAGGTCAGGAAGAGCAGGCAGCCATCCCTGGTGAACAGGTAGAGAATACTGTAGGCAATAGTGATGGCATAAATGAACAGAATAAACGACAAGTGTCCGTGCGTCAGTCCGTACGTTTACGAAACCTACATGTAGAGAATATAGAAGAAAGAGTAGAATTGAGAACACGACAGGGGCAAGTGGTCAACACTGAGCGTCGGTTCAAACGCAGAAGGAGCCAAAGGTATAGGACTACAGAGCAGGCACAAAATACCGCCGAACATGTACTGAGACGAACAGACTCTAGCATTAGACGTCAGGAGCAAGTGGCCGATACTGTGCGTCGGTCTAGACGAAGACAGGACTCGGGCTATAGGGCGCGTGAGCAAGAACACAATACAGGAGAACATATAGTTAGGCGAACAGACGTACAGATTAGACATGAGGAGCAAGTGGCCAATACTGTGCGTCGGTCCAGACGTAGACAGGACTTGGACTATAGGACAAGAGAGCAGGAACAGAACACTGTAGAACATATAGTTAGGCGAACTGACGCACAGATTAGACACGAGGAGCAAGTGGCCGATACTGTGCGTCGGTCCAGACGGAGAGGGGACCCTGACTATAGGACAAGAGAGCAGAGCAGAACACTGTAGAACATATAGTTAGGCGAACAGACGCACAGATTAGACACGAGGAGCAAGTGGCCGATACTGTGCGTCGGTCCAGACGGAGAGGGGACCCTGACTATAGGACAAGAGAGCAGGAACAGAACACTGTAGAACATATAGTTAGAAGAACAGACGCACAGATTAGACACGAGGAGCAAGTGGCCGATACTGTGCGTCGGTCCAGACGGAGAGGGGACCCTGACTATAGGACAAGAGACCAGGAGGAGAACACTGTAGAACATATAGTTAGGCGAACTGACGCACAGATTAGACACGAGGAGCAAGTGGCCGATACTGTGCGTCGGTCCAGACGGAAAGAGGACTCTTACTATAGGACAAGAGAGCAGGAACAGAACACTGTAGAACATATAGTTAGAAGAACAGACGCACAGATTAAACACGAGAAGCAAGTGGCCGATACTGTGCGTCGGTCCAGCCGTAGACAGGACTTGGACTATAGGACAAGAGAGCAGGAACAGAACACTGTAGAACATATAGTTAGGCGAACTGACGCACAGATTAGACACGAGGAGCAAGTGGCCGATACTGTGCGTCGGTCCAGACGGAGAGGGGACCCTGACTATAGGACAAGAGAGCAGAGCAGAACACTGTAGAACATATAGTTAGGCGAACAGACGCACAGATTAGACACGAGGAGCAAGTGGCCGATACTGTGCGTCGGTCCAGACGGAGAGGGGACCCTGACTATAGGACAAGAGAGCAGGAACAGAACACTGTAGAACATATAGTTAGAAGAACAGACGCACAGATTAGACACGAGGAGCAAGTGGCCGATACTGTGCGTCGGTCCAGACTGAGAGGGGACCCTGACTATAGGACAAGAGAGCAGGAGCAGAACACTGTAGAACATATAGTTAGGCGAACTGACGCACAGATTAGACACGAGGAGCAAGTGGCCAATACTGTGCGTCGGTCCAGACGTCGACAGGACTTGGACTATAGGACAAGAGAGCAAGAACGGAACACAGAGAGGCGACAACGCATACGTTTAAATAATGAAAGGAGACGCATGTTAGAAAGAGAGCAGGATAGAGTTCGCAGGGTACAAGAAAGGACCTTAGTAGATCGTAGGCGTATCTCGCGAGCGCGAGACACTCTGGCACGCCAAGCTGCTCGTGCCGCAGCACGACAGTTAGAAATTGACGCTGCCAGAACTGCTAGTCAGCGAGTTAGCCAATATAGGAGCGATAGCAGCAATAGAGTTGAGCAAAATTTTAGAAACGCCTCCCGAATGCAGCAGGAACGAGCAAATATCTCCCAGGAAGATAGGGCTCAGATAGAACCCAGAATCAGGCTTAGTGGCCTAGAAGCTCTGAAAGTAGTTTATAACTGGAATGTAAAGCTGGGTCCTGATCAGGTTTGCCTTTCTTGCAAAGGCCTGTGGTTCCCCAAACAAATTTGTAAGATTCCTCGCGTCCTTTTAGAAAGTGATTGCGAGTTTAGTGGTGAAATTTTCGCTCTTGAAAGCCTTTTAGAATTCCCTTCTGATTGCCCAACATTAAAATTCTGCAGAACATGTCATAGCAACATTAAGAAGCGTATAAAGCCTAAGCTTTTCTTCAATGAATTAGATTTCCCCATGCTGCCCGACTGCTTAAAGGGGCTTACTCCATTAGAGGAACGACTGATTTCTCCTCGACTTCCATTTATGATAATTAAGCCTATATTGCCTGGGGGGAGAGGTCAAAATGCCATTAAAGGGGCAGTGGTAAACGTCCCTATTTCGGTAAGCGATATCGTGAAGGAGCTTCCACGAGCTTTCCATGAAGCCCAGGTCATTCAGCTCCACCTCAAACGCAGAAAAGAGTATCTTCATGGCTGAAACCATTAGACCTTCCAAAATTTTTGAAGCACTTCGTTATTTAGTTACCACAGATTTGTATAAAAAGCATAATGTTGTAGTTAACGAGCAATGGATGTCTGGTTTCACATCCGATATTGTTCCTTTCGTAGCATCTCAAGCAGACGCAGCCTTTTTAGAAAGTATGCAGAATAGAGATAGGAATGTAGATACGGAGCCGGCCCATCCCGACGAGGAAGTAGAAGCCGAAGAGCTCAACCCTGGAGGTCAGGAAACTCTGCTTGAAAACAACATACCATTTGATGATAGGATTATCAAAATCGCACCAGGTCAAGGCCAACGACCTCTCGACATGATTCTAGACATTGACTCGGAAGAGTTATCCTTTCCCACAATTTATGCAGGCGTCAAAAGACAATCTTCGCAAAGTTTTACAACCATTGTTAGATCAGAGCTTCGAAATGTAGATAGGAGAGGTTGTAGAACTGACAAACTATTCTTCAAGTATAAGAAGTTAGAACTCATTAAGATTCGAAATAATATTTCAATCTGCTTACGTAAGCGGAGCACTTCCAGTGCAGTAACGGCAGCTAACGCTCTTAATGAGAATTTCATAGGGGGACTTATTAACCACGATGAGGGATATAGGGTTCTTCGCGATATTCGATCGTCTCCGGCTCACTGGGAGGATGAAAAGAAGAAGGTTATGGCCATGATTCGTCAGTTCGGCCTGCCGACTTTTTTCATTTCTCTGTCTGCTGCTGAAACGCGGTGGCCAGAGTTGCTTGTTTTGCTAAAAAAAAACGTAGATAGGGAGATCATTAGCGAAGAAGAAGCAATGAATCTACCCTACACCGAAAAGGAGCGTCTTATCAGGGCAGATCCAGTTACTTGTGCTAGGTATTTTGATTATAGGTATCGCGAGATTTTAAAAGTTATGAGGAATCGGGAGGGCATTTTCGGGGAAAACTTCGTCATCAAATATTATTGGCGTGTTGAATTCCAACAAAGAGGTTCCCCCCATATTCACGGCATGTTTTGGCTGAAAGATGCCCCAGCAGTGGACTTAACCAGTACAGAGTCAATTTCAACAATTACAGCCTTCATTAACAAACATATTACAGTAGATGTCACAGACTCTGAATTATCTCCGTATGTTGAAAACCAAAAGCATCGGCATAAGGACATGTCATGTCTTAAAAAAGCCAATAAAAGTGGAAAAAAAGTTTGTAGATTCGGTATTCCATACCCTCCAATGCCCTAAACGGAGATATTGAGTCCTCTGCCGGAGGAAACTCCAAACACCAAGGAAATTTTAAGAAAATTCAAGACCTACTGAATTCTGATCAATCCTCTGATATGATTGATCACTTGAGCATATTTGAGAACTGTCTTTCGCACGAACAAGTGAGCCTTAATTACGAGGACTACAAATATGCAATTTCTTCTGGTTTAAAGAAACCACACATTTTTCTAAAAAGGTCATTTGCTGAAATTTGCGTTAATGCTTAAAATAAACACATCATTTCAATGCAAAGGGCCAATATGGATATCCAATACATTTTGGACCCTTATGCATGCTGTAGCTATATAATAAATTATATAAATAAAACCCAAAGGGGTATTTCAAAGCTTATGCGCGAGGCAGCAAAAGAAGTTCAAGGGGGCAATTACACGATAAGACAAAAGCTACAGCATATTGGTCACAAATTTATTTCTGGCACTGAGATATCTGCTCAGGAAGCAGTATATTGTTGTCTAGGCATTCCGTTGTCCGGAACTAGCAACAAATGTGTTCAAGTAAATACTTTCCCTCCAGAGCAACGAGTTCGAATGCTCAAATCCACAAGCATCCTACAAAATATGCATCAGGAGTCCACTGACATATTCGTCAAAGGATTGCTGGAGCGGTATGAACAAAGACCAACTGATCTTGAGGGCCTGTGTCTAGCCGATTTTGCAGCAAATTATGAATTTTCTAAAAGCGGGAAAAGAACTATCCAAAATAGAGATGATGAAGAGGACGAAGAAAATGAGGCACAAGTAGAAGTTTTTATCCCTCTCCGCGATAATAGTGGTTTTATTAGGGAAAGAACTAAGCCGTCCATTTTAAAATATATGAGGTTTAATATAAATACAGATAGGTCAAACTATTTTAGAGCATTAGCTATGCTGTTTTATCCGTGGAGAGATGAAGAGAAAGATTTAGTGAGCGCTAATTGCGAGGATCTTTATAATAATAATCAGGATTTGGTAAATTCAAATTTCCAAAAATGCAATGCATTAGGAGATTTGGAAGACGCGCTTAGGAGGGCCATGGAAGCCGAAGAGAATAGGGAGGAAGGTGAAGAGGTAGGTGATGAGGCAATTGCTGAGGAGTTTAGGGCACTAGCGATTCCAGAAATAAGTTCCCAGATAAATGTTTTGAACTTGAATGACCAGGCAGCGGATCAAGATAGAAGTATTCGATTAATTAAGCTTCCTCCTATTGTTTCCCTTAATATTTTAGCTAATTTGATTATTTCGCTTAATTTGAAGCACAAAACCTATCTCACCCATGTTCTGCATAATGTGAGAAATAAGGCAGTTTTTTATGAGTTTGTAGGTGGCGGCGCAGGCGTCGGCAAGAGTAGAACCATATCTACCATTTTTCAGACTATTTCCCAGGAGTTTAATCGTAGACCAGGATCTAACCCAGAAACTGTTAAAGTTCTGCTGTGTGCTCCCACAGGAAAAGCTGCATTTGGTATTGGAGGTGCCACACTTCACTCAATGTTTTCTTTACCTCTCAATCAATCCAACCATGCTGTTCGGAGCAGAACCCAGCCGATTAGCTGCTTGCCAAATAGCACCTAATTCTTGGCCCTCAGCCGCTTATTTTGTTTGTTACTTATGTCTATGTCACTCATTTGTTTGTTAAAGCTCTGCGCTTGCTTGCCCTGCTAAACGCTCTCTGCCAGCTCGCTCTTCGCTATCTCCGCTTTGCGTCTGCCTCCCGACGTCGGCCGAGCGAAGCTGCGCTTAGCGATCGGAGCGGCAATGTAAAGGGCAGGCAAGCCACACTTGCAATTTGGATGTCACGCATTAAAGAACATATCGTAATTTTATTTCTGCGCCGAGTTTTATTTAATTCGAAATAATTAGTCGGCCGATTGGGGATAAAAAACATTATCTCCACATAAAATTTGGTGCCCCCGACGTGATCTCTGAGTTGCAGTGTCAATTAATAATCATTCGCGATCGACATTCGTTAGCCCTAGCAAATTTTCGGCGGTTAAGCACAATTCGGTGCTAAAACACACTTACATACACCTACATACACGCATTGCTGGCTATTAATTTCTCTGTCGCGACAATTCGGTCAGTGCAGTGCGGTAGGCAGTGCAGCGAACTCACTAATACACATAAGCGGAGTACAAAGCGGAATCGGACAGCTCGCACAGCCGCACAGCTAAAGGCATTAGCTGTAATACCTTTGCTTTCGGTTCCCACGTTTATACGTATACAGGGTGTCTTTTTCGGTCGTGCTGAGTGACTCTTTTAAAACCTCAACATGGCAGCACCTGAGCCTACCAATGTCGCGAACGCAGCAATGCCGAGTGATGTAGATTTCTACAAGCACAAGGCCGAGTCCATCGCGCGCCAACTAAAGGCCATGGATCGCTTTCTCACCAAGGAAGAGCTTGCCGAGTTAGATGAGGCAGAACTTCAAGCTCGCTTAGAGCAGATCGAGCGAATGAATGCGGATTTCGATGCCGCTCAAATGAGCCTTGAAAGGCTGGATTTCCTGCAGTTAGCCCATGATGCCCGGCTGGACTTTTCGAATGTTTATGTCAAGGTTAGGTCCAGGCTGTCGCGGGAGTTGATGGCTGCTCGCACGGTAAATGTTGCCAATTCAACGGCTCGGCATACTCTCGAGGGGAATTCGTCGTTGTTCGCCTATAATAGTATAGGCCGTTCTCGAATGCCCGAGTTGCAGCTTCCGCGATTCGGTGGGAGCTACATGGATTGGCCAGAACTCCACGCGATGTTTTCGACAATGGTGCACAAAGACCATCGTATACCAATCATCGAAAAATTCCAATATCTTCGTGGATGTCTAGATGGTGCTGCGCTGGATACGATTCGTTCCTTGGAACTTTCTGAGGAGAATTACGACAAGGCGTTGAATTTACTAATGTTGCGATTCGATAATAAACTGTTACATTTTCAGGCACACGTCAAGGCTATTTTCGGGCTGCAAGGGGTGGAGAAGGGCTCAGCTATCGGCTTTCGCGCGCTCAGCGACAAAATCAATTCGCACTTGCGTGCACTTCAGACCTTGGCGACCCCGCAGGAGATTTCCGATGGGTTGCTGATCTTCATCATAGGCACGAAATTGGACCACAAGACCAAGGAGAAATGGGAAGAGAACTTGCCGACGTCAGGATTGCCTCGGTGGTCAAGCATGGCCTCAATCTTGAAAGCAAGATGTCGGATGCTGGAAAATTTGGGATCGGCTATGGTAACAATTCCTAGCCAGCAGGTGGGAGAAAGTAAACCTAGCACCCTAATCACCTCCATTAACGATCATAATAGCTCAACATGCAAGTATTGCATTTATGTCTAAACTGCCTCAACAAAGGCCATTCATTGCAACGCTGCAAGTCAGGGGCATGTAGAAATTGCCAAGCCAAGCATCACACACTGCTCCACATGCAGTCGGGCGCTGACGCTGAGTTGCCGTCGCCGAGCACGGAATCGACCCAGCATGATCCCGCAAGTGCCCTAGTAGCAAGCCCTCCCCCCTCGAGTCAAAAATCTCTGCCTAGCCAAAACGTGCTGCTAGCTACTGCAATCGTATATGTCAGGGGCCGTTTTGGATCGCTTATTCCATGTCGTGCCATTTTAGATTCCGCTCCTCAGGTTAACTTTATAACATCGAGACTCGCCAATCAGCTGCAGTTAGATCCTCACCCGTCTCACGTTCAAATCGCCGGTATTGGAGAGTCAATTCTACCATCCAGCAAGGCTGTGGACATCGTCCTGCAATCTCAAGACGAAAGCTATCGCGGTTTCCTCTCTGCAAATATCACTGCCTCAATCACAGGAATGCAGCCTAACTTCGGCCTAGACGCAAAGGATTGGCCAATGCCAAATAATCTAAAACTGGCTGATCCTAATTTCGCCAAGCCCCAGCGTGTCGATCTGTTGATAGGTGCTGGTTTGTTCTTCGAATTAATGTGCGTTGGACAGATTCGACTGTCAGACCAATTGCCAACATTGCAGAAGACGAAACTTGGCTGGATAGTGTCAGGAAGTATTAAAAACTCTGAGAAAGCCCGTGTGGCGCTAGCAGCCGTTGAAGATCCCCCTGTCATCTCCGCTTGCGAGACTAATTTGTGCGATATTGTAAGGCGGTTTTGGGAAGTCGATGGAGATTATTCGCCCTCATCAATTTCGGAGGAAGATGTTCATTGCGAACAGCATTTCGTCACAAACTGCATTCGCCTAGAGTCCGGAGCTTACTCCGTGCGTTTGCCAACCAAATTCAGTCTAGAGGAATTAGGAGAATCGTATCAGCAGGCGCTACGTAGATTTCTCAATTTGGAGAGGAAGCTAGCAAAAAATGCACAGCATAAGGCAAAATATATGGAGTTTCTCCAGGAGTATCGTGATTTAGGACACATGTCGCCAGCTTCGCGGCAGTCAGACCCGCAGTACTTCTTGCCTCACCATTGCGTCCACAAGCAGGATAGTACAACCACCAAATTACGCGTAGTGTTCGATGGATCTACCAAAACAGCGTCTGGAGTATCACTGAATGATGCGCTAATGGCTGGACCCACCATCCAACCTAAAATTCTGATAACTCTGCTTCGTTTCCGCTTTTTATACCCGATACTCAAAATGAGTATTGGGGTATATTAGATTTGTGGTAAAAGTGGATGTGTGTAACGTCCAGAAGGAATCGTTTCCGACCCCATAAAGTATATATTTTCTTGATCAGCATCAATAGCCGAGTCGATTGGGCCCTGTCTGTCTGTCTGTCTGTCCGTCTGTCCGTCTGTCCGTCCCCTTCAGCGCCTAGTGCTCAAAGACTATAAAAGCTAGAGCAACCAAATTTGGTATCCACACACCTAATATATCGGACCGAGACGAGTTTGTTTCAAAATTTCGCCACACCCCCTTCCGCCCCCGCAAAGAACGAAAATCTGGGGATATTCAAAAATCTCAGAGACTATTAAGGCTAGAGTAACCAAATTTGGTATCCGCTTTTCTGTTAGATCTTACTATAAAACGTGTATCTCAAAATTTCGCCCCACCCCCTTCCGCCCACACAAAAGACGAAAATCTGTTGCATCCACAATATTGCACATTCGAGAAAACTAAAAACGCAGAATCATAGATAATGACCATATCTATCAGATTGCTGAATCTGGATCAGATCAGATCATTTTTATAGCCAATAGGAACAAATCAATTTGCAGTGGCTACGCAGCGCCCGACGTCACGCTCAGACTGATTTTCTGTCTCTCTCGCACGCACTCTTTGTCGTGTCGTTCAATATTAGCGGCGTCTGCCGCAGGAGAGCCATACTGACTTAGTATCGGGTATAACTGTAGAGTTGCGGTGTCCGCAGCAACTCACAACGTTCCCCCTCGTTTAAAGTCGCCTTGTGTGGCGATATCTGCAAAATGTACCGCTGTGTACGCGTTTCCCATCCCGATACGCACGTGCAGTGCATCCTATGGCACAATGACCCGAAGGAGGAGATTCAGGTGTTCAAGTTGGAGAGTGTTACTTACGGAACCAAACCTGCCGCTTTCTTAGCAATTCGTGCTATGCATCAATTGGCAAATGATGAAGAGTTGCGTTTTCCGCATGGCGCTGATGTTGTTCGAAGAGATTTCTATGTCGATGATCTCATATCTGGAGGGGACAGCATTGATTCTGTCATCAAGATTCGTCAGCAGGTAAAGGAGCTACTTTCGAAAGGATGTTTTCCCATACGTAAATGGTGTTCCAATGAACCCGCTGCTTTGGAAGGCGTATCGGAGGCGGATCGCGAAAAGTTCCTTACCTTTCATGACGGGACTGAAGTAGCCAAGGCGCTTGGTCTAGCTTGGGATCCCACCACGGACAATCTTCTGTTTAGCTTCGCTCACGTCAGAGCCGCTGCAGGCCCAATATCGAAGCGTTCGGTCCTGTCTACACTAGCTAGGTTCTACGATCCTCTAGGGCTCATCTCTCCCATCATCACAAAAGCTAAAATATTTATGCAGTCGCTATGGAACGAAAGCCTAAAGTTGAATTGGGACGAAAGCCTGCCCCAGGATCTACATACGACTTTGATTGAGCTGACTTCGCAGTTGTCGATGGTTAAAAACTTTAAGTTTCCACGTTACGTGCTTCGGCAGCAAGCCAGATTAGAAATGCACGCGTTTTGTGATGCGAGCCAAGCAGCATACGGCGCCTGTGTATACATCCGTTCGGAAGCTCTTGGCATTGTGCAAAGTCATCTCTTATGCTCTAAATCCAGAGTCGCGCCCTTGATAAGTATGACTATCTCCAAGCTTGAGCTGTCCGCTGCCCTCGTATTAGCCGAACAAGTGTCCACCATAGTTAAGGGATTATCAGCTCCATGCCAAATACATTGCTGGTCGGATTCGTCCATAGCCCTTGCCTGGATTCGAGAATCACCATTGAATTTTAATATATTTGTTTCTAATCGAGTTCAGCGGATTCAGGAACTCACCGCTGGAATGACTTGGCATCACGTGCCCACAAAGTTGAATCCTGCCGACATCATATCACGTGGATCCACGCCCGCTAAACTAATGGATAGCAGCCTTTGGATCTCTGGACCACCATGCTTGCGTCTTGAGAGCTCAGAGTGGCCTGCAGGCTTGCAATTGCCGACCGATGTACCAGAACGTCGTCATGCAGCATTGGTTGTTTCAAACGAAAGGGATGTATCGTACGATTGCAAATTTCAAAACTCATTCGGATCCATGCAGCGCGTCTTTGCTTACATATATCGATTCTACATTCTCAAGGACAAAGGCATAGGTCAACTTACCGTAATCGACATCAAAAATGGTACGCATTTGCTCATAAGGGCAATACAGCAGCAACAATTTTCGGAAGAGATAAGGGCCCTCGCCAGCAAACAGGCCCTACCCCCAAAAAGCACGATGGCCTCACTGAATCCATTTCTGGATAGCTTTGGATTGCTGCGTGTTGGAGGCCGCCTCCAAAATGCCGAATTGGACTACGACGCGAAGCACCCGATCCTGCTTCCTAAGGGACATCCTGTCACTGTCTCTATTATTATCTTCTTTCACGAAAGGTTTCTCCACGCAGGAGCTCAAGGATTGCTCGGACTGCTTCGGCAAAAATTCTGGCCTATTGGTGGACGCAAATATGTTGCGGGAATCATTCGCAAATGTGTTAGATGCTTTTGTTTGAAGCCAGTGCTGAGGGAACATATCATGGGAAACTTGCCTGCGGATCGCGTAAGGACTAATCCAGCATTCCACACAACGGGCGTTTATTTTTGCGGACCCTTTTATCACAAGTCGGAAGTCAGAAGCAGGCCTCCTATCAAATGTTACATCGCTGTCTTCGTATGCTTTAGCACCAAAGCAACTCATTTGGAAGTCGTTCGGGATCTATCTACAGAATCCTTTCTGGCAGCATTAAGGCGTTTTATAAGTCTACGTCCCAAACCTCGAATCATCTGGTCAGACAACGCTACAAATTTTGTAGGAGCAAAAAATGAGCTTTTGGAGCTTCGGCAAATGTTCCTCAGCGATCCTCATACGTCGGCTGTGTCACATCTCTGCGTTTCTAGTGGAATCGACTGGAAATTCATCCCCCCTCGCTCACCTCATTTTGGGGGTTTGTGGGAGGCGGCTGTTAAAGCAGCTAAATATCATTTTCATCGCATCGTCGGGGTCCACATTTTTACTCTTGATGAAATTCAGACCAGGCTTGTGAAATCTCTGCTTTGTTAAATTCCCGTCCGCTTTATGCAATTACAGAAAGTCCCGATGATCTAGATGTGCTCACGCCAAACCACTTTCTCAATGGAGCCCCGAAAGCTGCATTCGACGAGCCAGATGTGGCGCATCTCCGGGTCAACCTACTTAGTCGATGGCAGCGGCTGTGTCAAATGAAGCAGGCGTTTTGGAGAAAATGGAGCACGGCGTATCTTTCGATTCTTCAGGAGCGGAGCAAGTGGCGGTCATCGTCTCCAAACATCAAGCTAGGAGCGCTCGTCATGATCGAGGAGGAAACGCTGCCACCATTAAGGTGGCCGCTTGGCCGCATTGAGAGCGTCATACCAGGAAAAGATGGAACCATCAGAGTAGCCGTCATCCGCACTCAAAAAGGCCTTTTCAAGAGGGCCGTTGGAAAAATAGCGGTTCTGCCCCTTCAGGATGGATCTGTTGAAAGCCTTTGCCTTCCAACGGGGGGTGAATGTTCGGAGCAGAACCCAGCCGATTAGCTGCTTGCCAAATAGCACCTAGTTCTTGGCCCTCAGCCGCTGTTATTTTGTTTGTTACTTATGTCTATGTCACTCATTTGTTGGTTAAAGCTCTGCGGTTGCTTGCCCTGCTAAACGCTCTCTGCCAGCTCGCTCTTCGCTATCTCCGCTTTGCGTCTGTTTACCGACGTCGGCCGAGCGAAGCTGCGCTTAGCGATCGGAGCGGCAATGTAAAGGGCAGGCAAGCCACACTTGCAATTTGGATGTCACGCATTAAAGAACATATCGTAATTTTATTTCTGCGCCGAGTTTTATTTAATTCGAAATAATTAGTCGGCCGATTGGGGATAAAAAACATTATCTCCACACATGCTTTTAAGCAATTGGGTCCAGATTTGTTGAATACCTTGCGTTCAAGATTTATTGATCTTAAAATTCTTATAATTGAAGAAATTTCTATGGTCGGTGAAAAAATGTTTTCATATTTGGATATGCGTCTAAAACAAATATTTTCAAGGCCCGAGAGTCCTTTCGGTGGCATTTCTGTTATCGTGTTTGGCGATCTAAGGCAGTTATGTCCAGTAGGTGATCGTTGGATATTCAAATCCTCATCAGGAGCGCATAATCCATACAGTGCGATAGTTGGCTCTAGTCTCTGGGATTGCTTCAAGTTTTTCGAACTTACAGAGATAATGCGACAGCGAGATGACCAACCTTTTGCAACCGCACTAAATAACATGGCATCGGCCGTAATGACGTCAGAAGATATTCAATTGCTTAGGGACCGAATAGTTCACGGCAGTGAAGCACCAAGAGATGCGATCCACTTATTTTATAGCAATAGCGAGACAGATAAGTACAATAAGGAGAAGCTATCATCGATTATGACTGCAGAATATACTTCAATAGCTTTAGACTCCATCAAAGCCGTGCATCTTAACCCAGACATCAAAACAAAATATCTGGACTCTGTTAAGAGTTTCAAAACTTCGAATACACAAGGCTTGTGCACTTCATTGGTTCTCAAAACCACGGCTAAATATATGATGACAGTCAATGTAGATACATCAGATGGTCTTGTTAACGGAGCCACTGGTGTTTTAATGCAGATAGATCTCAGCTCATCCAATACTCCCGAACTTCTTTGGATACATTTTCTCGAGGAAAGCGTAGGAGTTAGGTTAGGTTAGGTTAAGGCGGTAGCCGGGAGGGGGGGGATAAGAGCCTCCCGCCCCCAAGCTCACTTGGACCTATAAAAGGTCCGTTGTGTTGCCGCATGGGCATGTGCCCCTTCGCGTTGCCTGAACCGTGAGAGCATACTACTGCAGGTTAAGGGCAGTCCCATCCGGTGGCTTGGATGTATTTGAACAAGGTCCCTGGTTTGATTACGGACAGGTCCGAAATGTCCGTGAGGAAAGCGGCCCCGAGAATACGAAGACGACGATTTCCAAGGGCTGGGCAGTGGCAGAAGAAGTGGGGGACCGATTCCTCCTCCTCCTCGTCGCGACAACTCCTGCAGAAGTCGTTATGAGGGATTGACAGTCTAGAGGCGTGAGTGCCGATCTGCCAGTGTCCCTTAATCGCTTAAGTAACTGCAGAGCACTGTGCTCTGCTGAGTTTATACAGCTCTGCTGAGCGCTTCTTCGATCGATATGGCCATATCAATCTTGAGACTTTACAGGAAACGGTTTGCTGCCATCTCCTATTGGCATTTTGCTCGAACAATTCGTGCGTTAGGAGCCTGCACGTAGCCAAGGGCATCGCTACTTGCTCCCTCTCCGGTAGGAGAGGAATCGTAGTATCCTGCCTGGCTAGCTCGTCGGCGGCGTCATTCCCCTCGATGTCCCTGTGGCCGGGGACCCATATAAGGAAGAGATCTAACTGCTCTGCGATCTCGTGCAGAGACCTGCGGCAGTCATTTACAGTCGCTGAGTTCGACGATATTGAGCCTAGAGCTTTGATAGCTGCTTGGCTGTCCGAGAAGACGCACACTAAGTGCGTATCTAGAAGTAATTTGGAGACGATCGAAATGACCTCCTTGATGGCTTCAACCTCCGCTTGGAACACACTACAGTGATCCGGGAGCCTGAAGCAATGACTGATGTTCAGCTCGCTGCAGTAGACTCCGCCTCCCACGCGGCCGTCTAGCTTTGAGCCATCAGTGTAGAAGTGGACCGCATTTGCAGGTCCTGGTTCGCCCATCTCCCAGTCCTCCCTAGATGGGATTGATACCTGGAAGGGCGTCGAGAGGTGATCACTGGGGATACAGTAATCTGTCCTCTCTGGTAATTGCGGGAGTCTCATCAGGATTCCCGAGTGCCCAACCGCGGATGCTTTCCACAGTCTGGCTTCTCTCATTCTGAGGGCGGAAAGTGTTGCCACCTTCTTTCCCATGAGATCCACAGGGAGGAGGTCCAGCACAGTATCCAGGGCTTCCCCTGGAGTAGTGCGTAGCCCGCCAGTTATGCATAGCTCTGCCATGCGTTGAACTCTGCTGAGTTTATTGAGGCATGTCCTTCTGTCCAAGGCTGGCCACCAAACCACCACTCCATAGAGCATGATTGGTCGTATGATGGCGGTGTAGAGCCACCGAACTATATAGGGGGTCATTCCCCATTTTAGTCCGATGGCTTTCCTGCAAGTATAGAGGGCCACTGTGGCCTTCTTTACTCTATCCTCTATGCTCAATTTCCAATCGAGCTTTCTATCGAGGATTAGGCCAAGATACTTGGCGTTGTTGCTGAAGACTAGCGTTTCCCCACATAGTCTTGGGGGAATCAGTACCGGAACTTTGTACTTCCTAGTGAAAAGCACCAGTTCCGTTTTAGACGGGTTGACGCCTAACCCGCATTTGTCTGCCCATTTCGACATTTTCGTGAGAGTACTTGTCATGCACTCACACAATGTCTGCGGAAATTTTCCGGAGAATGCTATGGCAACATCGTCCGCGTACGCCACCACACGGCAGCCACCCCCCTCTATCTCCCGCAGCAGTGTGTTCACTGCCACGTTCCATAGGAGGGGCGAGAGGACTCCGCCCTGCGGTGTGCCTCTGCTGACAAATCTGGTACACGTTGACGTCCCCAGTGATGCCTCAACCGTCCTGCATTGTAGCATCTGATCGATCAGGCTCACCGTCCTGGAGCCAACGCCCAGATCCGTCAGTGCGCCCGTGATGGCGGTCGGAAGGATGTTGTTAAAGGCGCCTTCTATGTCGAGGAAGGCTACTAGGGTGTACTCCTTAAAATTAAGGGATGCTTTGATGATCGATGTGATCGAGTGTAGGGCCGTTTCGGTGGATCTTCCCTTCCGATAGGCATGCTGGGAGTCTGAGATCAGACTGGACGGAATGCACGCCGTTAGATGCAGCCCCAGGAGCCGCTCCATCGCCTTTAGAAGAAAAGACGATAGACTTATGGGTCTGAAATCTTTTGGGGCAGTGTGCGAGGGCTTGCCTGCCTTGGGTATGAATACGACTTTGGTCTGAAGCCAGGTGTCAGGAATGCACCCGTGGGAGAAGATTCCCTCGTAAAATATTTTGAGCCAGTTAATGGCTTTATGTCCCGCGTGAATCAGTTGGGCAGGGAAAAATGCCGTAGGAGTTAACGCTCGGTCAAAGCGCAGCCATAGTAACGAATCTTCTTGGACCCCAGGTCAGAAAACTACAAAAAGTTTTCAATACCATCAAAACGAACAAGTTACTATTGTAACTATTGTAGCTATAACTATTCATAAGAGTCAGGGAGCAACATACAGCAAAGTGGTCGTCCACACTTCATCCAATATGCAAAGAGAAGCATTGTATGTAGCTTGTAGTAGGGCCACCAGTGCGAATGGACTTTATATCGTTGGACCACTCATTCCTTCGAGACCCAAGCGGGACTGTCCTGTCGCGAAAGAGATGGAGAACTTGCGTTCCGCTAAGTTACTTCACACCCACTTCGATTGTTTACTCAATCCGTCCGAATTAAATATTTTCTTCCATAATACGGAAAGCTTGCACTGCCATTTTATCGATGTCTGTTCTGATCAGCTAATGCTCAAATCTTCTATTTTGTGCTTCGTTGAGGCTTCCACATACTCAAATGAAGCTTATAATATTCCTGGCTTTTCCACAGCAGTGCGGTTAGATTGCCAGTCCGTAGCCAGCGGAGCTAGACCGAAAAGAGGCATTCTAATATTCGTTAGGAATGAACTTTTGAATCATTGTAGAATTATTGAAAGTAATCGATATTATGCGGATTCCGGGAACTTAGCATCTCCAGTGTTCGAGTATGCTTTGTTTAAGTACAAATCTGTCGGTTTTATTGTTATTTACAGAACCCCCACGTATCCGTTGCGAAAGTTCGAAACAGAATTTGAGGTCTTATTTCAACGGCATCCATTTTTAGATAGAAATTCCGTAGTGTTAGAAGATTTTAATTTATGCCTTCGTTCCCTTTCAGGTTGCTGTAAGAAAATTTATGAATTCCTTTAAGAAAGGAATTGTAGGTCATTGTTAGATTTGAACTCGTCCACAACCAATTGCGATACGCATATTGACTGGGCGTTTTCAAACATTTCCGATAGCAGGGCCACCGCGCGCACCTTTGAGACTATCTATAGTTATCATAGTGGAATTTTAGTTAATGTTAGAGAGGCAGAACACTAAATTTTTTTGGTAATCAGTCATTAGTGTAAATATTTAATATTTTGTATTATTTAGCCGGATTCTGAATTATATTAATTCTTTAATCTTTACCTTTGTTAAACCTTTTTTATTTTTATCCGTTTTATTATTTTGTTAATTAAGTTTAGGTTGAAATAGGTTTATTATTATCCATTTCTATGTATGTATATAGGTATTTTTGTTAGTTTAGATATTTTTTATAAAGGATTGGAATCCTCTTTTTAATTTTTGGGGAATATGGAGCTTAAAAATGCTTTTAAAAGCAGCTCAAGTCGACTCGTAGGTCCCCAAGATTATATTTTGGCTAGAGTGACCCCATTGCATCGTGATGGCCTCCCCGTGGTGCTCCCTGGGTACCAATTTAATGTATTAAATTGGGAGCTAATTCGAGCGGCGTTTACGTATAAAATATATTTTATAACTTACATACATGTATGTAGATCATAAGCTCACGTATATACTGACTGAGTACCGGGTATAAAGTAGAGCCGCGGCCTTTGCCGCCTTTGGTTTTGTTGTCGGAAATACGTTTAATTAGTTGTCGCGCTTGAGCTGCTTTAGCAAGGCTGTGCTATTGCACTAGTCTGAAATATTAATTTTTAATGTTATGTTATATGTATGTAAATGATATAAATACTAACGGGTTCTTTCAAATTAAAAAGCTGCAAGAGAAGCAGCTTTAACTGAGCTCTGGCGAGCATCAGGCTTATTGGGTTCTGCAGCAATACTCGTCTTAACCGTGGATCCAAGTAGATACTGCAAACGATTGCATCGCACCCCAAAAGGCTCTCCTCTCTGTCACAGATGCTTTGGCTCAAAGCTTGGCTTTCACTGGTACTTGCTGCTGCCACAGTGGGCTTGAGCTCCAGCCATAGCTTGTAGAAGTCACCCATGAATATTGAGTGCTTTGTAATTTTACTGTTGCAAGGTATGCCGGTTCCAGGGTATTAACAAGCCTTTTCAAGTCACTCCACTCAGCTGCAGCTCCCGTTAGTATTTATATCATTTTATACATACAACATAACATATTAAAAACGAGGGGGAACGTTGTGAGTTGCTGCGGACACCGCAACTCTACAGTTATACCCGATACTTAGTTAGTATGGCTCTCCTCTGGCAGACGCCGCTAATATTAAACGACACGACAAAGAGTGCGTGCGAGAGAGACAGAAAATCAGTCTGAGCGTGACGTCGGGGGCTGCGTAGCCAGTGCAAATTGATTTGTTTCTTTTGGCTATAAAAATGATCTGATCTGATCCAGATTCAACAATCTGATAGATATGGTCATTATCTATGATTCTGCGTTTTTAGTTTTCTCGAATGTGCAATATTGTGGATGCAACAGATTTTCGTTCTTTGTGGGGGCGAAAAGGGGTGGGGCGAAATTTTGAGATATACGTTTTAAAGTGAGATCTAACAGGAGTGCGGATACCAAATTTGGTTACTCTAGCCTTAATAGTCTCTGAGATTTTTGAATATCCCCAGATTTTCGTCCTTTGCGGGGCGGAAGGGGGTGTGGCGAAATTTTGAAACAAACTCGTCTCGGTCCGATATATTAGGAGTGTGGATTCCAAATTTGGTTGCTCTAGCTTTTGTAGTCTCAGAGATCTAGGCGCTAATGTTTTACTCTAAGCAAAGCCGCATATGCTACGTGTGTGTTAGAGAGAGACAGGGCGAGAAAAAATGAAATTGTTTTCTTGATGCTGGCAATAATAATAATACGATCCAATTCGGATTCTGCAGTCTTAAAAATATGGTTATTCTCTACAATTCTACGTTTTTGGTTTTCTCATCTCTTAAAAAATGGGGATGCCACAGATTTTCGTCCTTTGTGGGGGCGGAAGTGGGCGGCGCGAAGTTTTGAAATATTTTTGTAGCAGTGACATATCACAGAAGTCTGGATCCAAAACATCGTTGCTCTAGCTCTTATAGTCTTTGAGCACGAGGCGGTGAAGGGGACGGACAGACGGACGGACGGACGGACGGACGGACGGACGGACGGACGGACGGACAGACAGGGCTCTATCGACTCGGCTATTGATGCTGATCAAGAATATATATACTTTATGGGGTCGGAAACGATTCCTTCTGGACGTTACACACATCCACTTTTAACACAAATCTAATATACCCCAATACTCATTTTGAGTATCGGGTATAAAAAGGTGCTATCCTTGGTACACAAATACACTAAAATTCAACTAAACTTTGGCTCAAACTCAACCTTTCCTGCCGTTGATGCTGGCCAGCTGTTTTCTGTTAATCTGATCAAAGAAGAGCAGTCCGGCCGCCCGCTCCACCGTCTCTGGTGGTACCTGGAACACATTCAATGGGGTGACGTTGCTAATCACCTTGTTTGGCATTACGTGTGCCTCCATGTGTAGTTTGTGATCGGCCGCCTCGCCCACGATAACCTTATAGAAGTGAGTGGGTACGGCAACGGTGTTGGACCCGATGACTTCGTACTTGACATACATTTTGCCGTCATCCTCCTTGTGGGGGAGGTACAGTGGACCCGTGCAGACATACACATTTGAGTAACTCTTGGTTAGCTTGCGCACGTGCATTTCCAGAGAGTTCCACGCGTCGCGATTGAACCCCTGGCCCACCTGGGGCGCCATGTTCGACAGGTAAAAGGTTTCCTCGCAGTGCTTCTGGTGCAGTCGATGGTTGCCAGCGGCAGCCATGTGACCACGATCAAAGCCAGACTTTCTGTAGTCCGTGTTCTGTGATCGGAAAAAGGGATGTATGCTCTCATCTGGTTTGAAGTCGCATTTCGAACGATCCACAGAATCGTTTTTTGCCACTGACTCCGCTGTGAGGTGCTCAAACACCCAATGCGGAATACGATTGCGTCGGTCGTAGGAGAGCACATAGTCTGAATGGGAGCGCACGTTGTCCAGCCCTGGAAAGCCAAACTTCATGATCTCCGAGATTCGCGACGGCGTTGCAGTCAGGTTCACATTGGAGGCCACAAGACTATCGGCTGAAACTATCCCAAATGTCGGCAGTCCAGGCAAACGCGGAAAAACATCGCTGCTCTGCTGGAGACGTTCTGTTCGGGAGCCTAGGTAAAAAGCTCCCAAGGCAGTCGCACTGAGGGCCAACAAGCCGCGTACTCTAAGCCCACTCATATTAAAATTGTAATAGATAAAACGGAAAATATCAAAAGTTCCCGCTATTGCACAATTCAAGAGATGTTCAACAGCTGACCTAAAATATGCGATACTTATCGACAAATATACATATATCGGTTCAAGTATGGATCTTTCGCGTGGCAGCACCCGGTGGAACGGTGGGATTTTTTGACAGATGTGAAACCTCGATTAACACTGGCAGCTTCTACAATCTACAAGCCGTCAAAAAGCAGCTAACGAGCATATAATACACGAGGGGGAACGTTGTGAGTTGCTTCCGCGACCGCAACTCTACATTTATACCCGATACATAGTCAGTATGGCTACATTAAAAGACAAGGAGTGTGTGCGGGAGAGACAGAAAACGTGTTTGAACGTATCTGAACGTGTCGTCGGGCGCTGATTCAGATTCGGCAATCTGGTAGATGTGGTCATTCTCTCTGATTGTGCGCTTCTAGTTTTCTCATATCTTCAATATGGTTACAAAATTTGGTCGATCTGGTTTAATTCTCTACGAATTCTGCGTTTCTGCGTTTTTGGTTTTCTCGTATCTTTAAAATTGTAGATGCCACAGATTTTTGTCCTTTGTGGGGTCGAAAAGGGGCGGGCCGAAGTTTTGAAATACACTTGTAACAGTGACATATCATAGAAGTCTGGATACAAAATGTCGTTGCTCTAGCTCTTATAGTCTCTGAGCACTAGTCGCTCATAGGGACGGACAGACAGATATGGTTCAGTCGATTCGGCTATTGATGCTGATCAAGAATATATATACTTTATGGGGTCGGAAACGCTTCCTTCTAGACGTTACACACATCCACTTTCACCACAAATCTAATACACCCCTATACTCATTGTTAGTAGTGGGGCGGATCGAAGCTCAACTCTCCCACAACGCAATTGATGATCCAGTGAACCTCCGAGTAGCCGTCATAAGAAATGAAAACCGTTGTGTTTCGTGGTATATATATATTTATGTGTGTGTATTTGGTTGGGTGGTCGCGCGGATCGGCCGTCTGAAGCGGGGGTGAAATCGTAACTAACTAACTCTATGCCTTATGATGCTTTTGCTGCCGTGAGCGCCGTGTGGATCGTGGATTGTGGATCCGAGCGCCCCTCCGAGCGCGCGAGAGCGAGTTGGGACCGAAGCGCACGGAGTTGGCACAGTGCGCGGAAATTGTTTACTGCTGGCCTGAACACTCATTTTGAGCATCGGTTATAAAAAGTTTTGGAATGATTTGAGAAATTTACACAATTTTAAATTAGTTAATTTTCTATTTTATTGGCTATAATGAAACAATCCATATACATAGAGTGAACGTTACTCTTTGGACTTCCTTGAAAATTGCAGAAGCTCTGCTTGGAAGTTGGTTTGGCCCTGGCTGCTTTGCTTTTTATCCCCGATACTCAAAATGAGTATTGGGGTATATTAGATTTGTGGTAAAAGTGGATGTGTGTAACGTCCAGAAGGAATCGTTTCCGACCCCATAAAGTATATATATTCTTGATCAGCATCAATAGCCGAGTCGATTGAGCCCTGTCTGTCTGTCCGTCTGTCCGTCCGTCCGTCCGTCCGTCCGTCTGTCCGTCCCCTTCAGCGCCTAGTGCTCAAAGACTATAAGAGCTAGAGTAACGATGTTTTGCATCCAGACTTCTGTGATATGTCACTGCTACAAAAATATTTCAAAACTTCGCGCCGCCCACTTCCGCCCCCACAAAGGACGAAAATCTGTGGCATCCACATTTTTAAAGATACGATAAAACCAAAAACTCAGAATCGTAGAGAACAACCATATCTTTTAGACTGCAGAATATGAATTTGATCGTATTATTATTATAGCCAGAATCAAGAAAACAATTTCATTCTTTCTCGCTCTGTCTCTCTCTAACACACAGGTTTCATGGTCGGTTTTGCAAATTGCAAAATATGAGTTCAAGGATCTCAGAACCTATAAGAGCCAGAGCAACCAAATTTGGTATCCACATTCCTGTGATATCGGACCTTGACCGTTTCGTGTCCAAATTTCGCCACACCCCCTTCCGCCCCCGCAAAGGACGAAAATCTGGGGCATCCACAAATCTCAGAGACTATTAAGGCTAGAGTAACCAAATTTGGTATCCGCACTTCTGTTAGATCTCACTATAAACCGTATATCTCAGAATTTCGCCCCACCCCCTTCCTTCCGCAGAATCATAGATAATGACCATATCTATCAGATTGCTGAATCTGGATCAGATCGGATCATTTTTATACCCAAAGGGAACAAATCAATTTGCACTGGCTACGCAGCGCCCGACGTCACGCTCTGACTGATTTTCTGTCTCTCTCGCACGCACTCTTTGTCGTGTCGTTCAATATTAGCGGCGTCTGCCGGAGGAGAGCCATACTGACTAAGTATCGGGTATAACTGTAGAGTTGCGGTGTCCGCAGTAACTCACAACGTTCCCCCTCGTTTTTGTTATACCCGATACTCAAAATGAGTATTGGGGTATATTAGATTTGTGGTAAAAGTGGATGTGTGTAACGTCCAGAAGGATCAGCATCAATAGCCGAGTCGATAGAGCCCTGTCTGTCCGTCCGTCCGTCCGTCCGTCCGTCCGTCCGTCTGTCCGTCCTCTTCAGCGCCTAGTGCTCAAAGACTATAAGAGCTAGAGCAACGATGTTTTGGATCCAGACTTCTGTGATATGTCACTGCTACAAAAATATTTCAAAACTTCGCCCCACCCCCTTCCGCCCCCACAAAGGACGAAAACCTGTTGCATCCACAATATTGCAGATACGAGAAAACTAAAAACGCAGAATCATAGATAATGACCATATCTATCCGGTTTGGATCAGATCAGATCATTTTTATAGCCAATAGGAACAAATCAATTTGCAGTGGCTACGCAGCGCCCGACGTCACGCTCAGGCTGATTTTCTGTCTCTCTCGCACGCACTCTTTGTCGTGTCGTTTAATAATAGCGGCGTCTGCCGGAGGAGAGCCATACTGACTTAGTATCGGGTATAACTGTAGAGTTGCGGTGTCGATATACCCGATACTCAAAATGAGTATTGGGGTATATTAGATTTGTGGTAAAAGTGGATGTGTGTAACGTCCAGAAGGAATCGTTTCCGACCCCATAAAGTATATATATTCTTGATCAGCATCAATAGCCGAGTCGATTGAGCCCTGTCTGTCTGTCCGTCCGTCCGTCCGTCCGTCCGTCTGTCCGTCCCCTTCAGCGCCTAGTGCTCAAAGACTATAAGAGCTAGAGCAACGATGTTTTGGATCCAGACTTCTGTGATATGTCACTGCTACAAACATATTTCAAAACTTCGCGCCGCCCACTTCCGCCCCACAAAGGACGAAAATCTGTGGCATCCACATTTTTAAAGATACGAGAAAACGAAAAACGCAGAATCGTAGAGAATGACCATATCTTTTAGACTGCAGAATCCGAATTGGACCGTATTATTATTATAGCCAGCATCAAGAAAACAATTTCATTTTTTCTCGCCCTGTCTCTCTCTAACACACACGTAGCATAGGCGGCTTTGCTTAGAGTAAAACATTAGCGCCTAGATCTCAGAGACTACAAAAGCTAGAGCAACCAAATTTGGTATCCACACTCCTAATTAATCGGACCGAGACGAGTTTGTTTCAAAGTTTCGCCACACCCCCTTCCGCCCCCGCAAAGGACGAAAATCTGGGGATATTCAAAAATCTCAGAGACTATTAAGGCTAGAGTAACCAAATTTGGTATCCGCACTCCTGTTAAATCTTGCTATAAAACGTGTATCTCAAAATTTCGCCTTACCTCCTTCCGCCCACACAAAGGACGAAAATCTGTTGCATCCACAATATTGCAGATTCGAGAAAACTAAAAACGCAGAATCATAGATAATGACCATATATATCAGATTGCTGAATCTGGATCAGATCAGATCATTTTTATAGCCAATAGGAACAAATCAATTTGCAGTGGCTACGCAGTCCGACGTCACGCTCAGACTGATTTTCTGTCTCTCTCGCACGCACTCTTTGTCGTGTCGTTTAATATTAGCGGCGTCTGCCGGAGGAGAGCCATACTGACTTAGTATCGGGTATAACCGTAGAGTTGCGGTGTCCGCAGCAACTCACAACGTTCCCCCTCGTTTATCGGTATATTTACGGTATTTCTGAAGGTCAGACGGTATGACGGCAAACATGCATTGAATAGTAATAAACAGGGACCGTAAATAATAATTATTGTTTTTTTTTAATCAAAAAATCTCTTACTTTTAATGGACCTAGAAAAACACTATTTACACCAAAATCTTTATTTTTGTACAATCTCTGCATTGCCGCCATGATTTGTGAGCTTTTGATTTTTTACGATTTTCTTCACAGATAATCATTATTTTCGAGTAATTTGATAAAACTTAGACTTAATCATTATTCTTGATCAAAAAAATAAAACTAAATAATAATAATGATTATCTATGATTTTTATTTTTTTCGCTTAAAATAAAACTCAACATGAATTTTCGGCTTGTGTATTAGAATGTTCGCTAATATTATTGCATATCCTTGTCAAAGGACCACAAAGCTACACCCTTCGCTAAAATTTTCAGAAATACGTTTAATTAATAAGTTTTATTTAATTTTACAAAAAGTAATTTCGACAATGATTCGTCCGCGAGGTTGCATCCCTGATCAGTGAGCATAATTTTGAGTGTCGAAAATTATCTCTCAACACTAACTTGAGTCGCAGGAACTGAGTGCACCACTTTGGCCAGCTGGTATAAGTTAGGGAAACGGTATCGAAGCTCCTCCCAATACTCCATAATATTGGAGGTCAAGCAAATTGGCTTTGGGTATAGTCGTCAATTTCGGCATATCCTTTCTTGATGAGATCTGCTCGCTCTCCATCCTCAGTTTCGTCTTCTGAAGCTACCTCAATAGTTTGCAAAAACTCGTTCAATAGCGAGCAGGTGTTTGAGTTTTGCGATGTACCGAACGAAGTTGTCGCGCTTGAGCTGCTTGAGCAAGGCTGTGCTATTGCACTAGTCTGAAATATTAATTATACCCGATACTCAAAATGAGTATTGGGGTATATTAGATTTGTGGTAAAAGTGGATGTGTGTAACGTCCAGAAGGAATCGTTTCCGACCCCATAAAGTATATATATGTTTGATCAGCATCAATAGCCGAGTCGATTGAGCCATGTCTGTCTGTCCGTCCGTCTGTCCGTCCGTCCGTCTGTCCGTCCCCTTCAGCGCCTAGTGCTCAAAGACTATAAGAGCTAGAGCAACGATGTTTTGGATCCAGACTTCTGTGATATGTCACTGCTACAAAAATATTTCAAAACTTCGCCCCGCCCACTTCCGCCCCCACAAAGGACGAAAATCTGTGGCATCCACAATTTTAAAGATATGAAGACTGCGGAATCTGAATTGGATCGTATTATTATTATAGCCAGCATCAAGAAAACAATTTCATTTTTTCTCGCCCTGTCTCTCTCTAACACACACGTAGCATAGGCGGCTTTGCTTAGAGTAAAACATTAGCGCCTAGATCTCAGAGACTATAAAAGCTAGAGCAACCAAATTTAGTATCCACACTCCTAATATATCGGACCGAGACGAGTTTGTTTCAAATTTTTGCCACACCCCCTTCCTCCCCGCAAAGGACGAAAATCTGGGGCATCCACAAATCTCAGAGACTATTAAGGCTAGAGTAACCAAATTTGGTATCCGCACTTCTGTTAGATCTCACTATAAACCGTATATCTCAGAATTTCGCCCCACCCCCTTCCTTCCGCAGAATCATAGATAATGACCATATCTATCAGATTGCTGAATCTGGATCAGATCGGATCATTTTTATACCCAAAGGGAACAAATCAATTTGCACTGGCTACGCAGCGCCCGACGTCACGCTCAGACTGATTTTCTGTCTCTCTCGCACGCACTCTTTGTCGTGTCGTTCAATATAAGCGGCGTCTGCCGGAGGAGAGCCATACTGACTTAGTATCGGGTATAACCGTAGAGTTCCGGTGTCCGCAGCAACTCACAACGTTCCCCCTCGTTATACCCGATACTGAAAATGAGTATTGGGGTATATTAGATTTGTGGTAAAAGTGGATGTGTGTAACGTCCAGAAGGAATCGTTTCCGACCCCATAAAGTATATATATTCTTGATCAGCATCAATAGCCGAGTCGATTGAGCCCTGTCTGTCTGTCCGTCTGTCCGTCTGTCCGTCCCCTTCAGCGCCTAGTGCTCAAAGACTATAAGAGCTAGAGCAACGATGTTTTGGATCCAGACTTCTGTGATATGTCACTGCTACAAAAATATTTCAAAACTTCGCCCCGCCCACTTCCGCCCCCACAAAGGACGAAAATCTGTGGCATCCACAATTTTAAAAATATGAGAAAACCAAAAACGTAGAGTTGTAGAGAATGACCATATCTTTAAGACTGCGGAATCTGAATTGGATCGTATTATTATTATAGCCAGCATCAAGAAAACAATTTCATTTTTTCTCGCCCTGTCTCTCTCTAACACACACGTAGCATAGGCGGCTTTGCTTAGAGTAAAACATTAGCGCCTAGATCTCAGAGACTATAAAAGCTAGAGCAACCAAATTTAGTATCCACACTCCTAATTTATCGGACCGAGACGAGTTTGTTTCAAATTTTTGCCACACCCCCTTCCTCCCCCGCAAAGGACGAAAATCTGGGGCATCCACAAATCTCAGAGACTATTAAGGCTAGAGTAACCAAATTTGGTATCCGCACTTCTGTTAGATCTCACTATAAACCGTATATCTCAGAATTTCGCCTCACCCCCTTCCGCCCCCACAAAAGACGAAAATCTGTTGCATCCACAATATTGCAGATTCGAGAAAACTAAAAACGCAGAATCATAGATAATGACCATATCTATCAGATTGCTGAATCTGGCTCAGATCAGATCATTTTTATAGCCAATAGGAACAAATCAATTTGCAGTGGCTACGCAGTCCGACGTCACGCTCAGACTGATTTTCTGTCTCTCTCGCACGCACTCTTTGTCGTGTCGTTTAATATTAGCGGCGTCTGCCGGAGGAGAGCCATACTGACTTAGTATCGGGTATAACCGTAGAGTTGCGGTGTCCGCAGCAACTCACAACGTTCCCCCTCGTTTATCGGTATATTTACGGTATTCTGAAGGTCAAACGGTATGACGGCAAACATGCATTGAATAGTAATAAACAGGGACCGTAAATAAAATTTATTTTTTTTTTTTTAATCGAAAAATCTCTTACTTTTAATGGACCTAGAAAAACACTATTTACACCAAAATCTTTATTTTTGTACAATCTCTGCATTGCCGCCATGATTTGTGAGCTTTTGATTTTTTACGATTTTCTTCACAGATAATCATTATTTTCGAGTAATTTGATAAAACTTAGACTTAATCATTATTCTTGATCAAAAAAATAAAACTAAATAATAATAATGATTATCTATGATTTTTATTTTTTTCGCTTAAAATAAAACTCAACATGAATTTTCGGCTTGTGTATTAGAATGTTCGCTAATATTATTGCATATCCTTGTCAAAGGACCACAAAGCTACACCCTTCGCTAAAATTTTCAGAAATACGTTTAATTAATAAGTTTTATTTAATTTTACAAAAAGTAATTTCGACAATGATTCGTCCGCGAGGTTGCATCCCTGATCAGTGAGCATAATTTTGAGTGTCGAAAATTATCTCTCAACACTAACTTGAGTCGCAGGAACTGAGTGCACCACTTTGGCCAGCTGGTATAAGTTAGGGAAACGGTATCGAAGCTCCTCCAATACTCCATAATATTGGAGGTCAAGCAAATTGGCTTTGGGGTATAGTCGTCAATTTCGGCATATCCTTTCTTGATGAGATCTGCTCGCTCTCCATCCTCAGTTTCGTCTTCTGAAGCTACCTCAATAGTTTGCAAAAACTCGTTCAATAGCGAGCAGGTGTTTGAGTTTTGCGATGTACCGAACGAAGTTGTCGCGCTTGAGCTGCTTGAGCAAGGCTGTGCTATTGCACTAGTCTGAAATATTAATTATACCCGATACTCAAAATGAGTATTGGGGTATATTAGATTTGTGGTAAAAGTGGATGTGTGTAACGTCCAGAAGGAATCGTTTCCGACCCCATAAAGTATATATATGTTTGATCAGCATCAATAGCCGAGTCGATTGAGCCATGTCTGTCTGTCCGTCCGTCTGTCCGTCCGTCCGTCTGTCCGTCCCCTTCAGCGCCTAGTGCTCAAAGACTATAAGAGCTAGAGCAACGATGTTTTGGATCCAGACTTCTGTGATATGTCACTGCTACAAAAATATTTCAAAACTTCGCCCCGCCCACTTCCGCCCCCACAAAGGACGAAAATCTGTGGCATCCACAATTTTAAAGATATGAAGACTGCGGAATCTGAATTGGATCGTATTATTATTATAGCCAGCATCAAGAAAACAATTTCATTTTTTCTCGCCCTGTCTCTCTCTAACACACACGTAGCATATGCGGCTTTGCTTAGAGTAAAACATTAGCGCCTAGATCTCAGAGACTATAAAAGCTAGAGCAACCAAATTTAGTATCCACACTCCTAATATATCGGACCGAGACGAGTTTGTTTCAAATTTTTGCCACACCCCTTCCTCCCCCGCAAAGGACGAAAATCTGGGGCATCCACAAATCTCAGAGACTATTAAGGCTAGAGTAACCAAATTTGGTATCCGCACTTCTGTTAGATCTCACTATAAACCGTATATCTCAGAATTTCGCCCCACCCCCTTCCTTCCGCAGAATCATAGATAATGACCATATCTATCAGATTGCTGAATCTGGATCAGATCGGATCATTTTTATACCCAAAGGGAACAAATCAATTTGCACTGGCTACGCAGCGCCCGACGTCACGCTCTGACTGATTTTCTGTCTCTCTCGCACGCACTCTTTGTCGTGTCGTTCAATATTAGCGGCGTCTGCCGGAGGAGAGCCATACTGACTAAGTATCGGGTATAACTGTAGAGTTGCGGTGTCCGCAGTAACTCACAACGTTCCCCTCGTTTTTGTTATACCCGATACTCAAAATGAGTATTGGGGTATATTAGATTTGTGGTAAAAGTGGATGTGTGTAACGTCCAGAAGGAATCGTTTCCGACCCCATAAAGTATATATATTCTTGATCAGCATCAATAGCCGAGTCGATAGAGCCCTGTCTGTCCGTCCGTCCGTCCGTCCGTCCGTCCGTCCGTCCGTCTGTCCGTCCTCTTCAGCGCCTAGTGCTCAAAGACTATAAGAGCTAGAGCAACGATGTTTTGGATCCAGACTTCTGTGATATGTCACTGCTACAAAAATATTTCAAAACTTCGCCCCACCCCTTCCGCCCCCACAAAGGACGAAAACCTGTTGCATCCACAATATTGCAGATACGAGAAAACTAAAAACGCAGAATCATAGATAATGACCATATCTATCCGGTTTGGATCAGATCAGATAATTTTTATAGCCAATAGGAACAAATCAATTTGCAGTGGCTACGCAGCGCCCGACGTCACGCTCAGGCTGATTTTCTGTCTCTCTCGCACGCACTCTTTGTCGTGTCGTTTAATAATAGCGGCGTCTGCCGGAGGAGAGCCATACTGACTTAGTATCGGGTATAACTGTAGAGTTGCGGTGTCGTTATACCGATACTCAAAATGAGTATTGGGGTATATTAGATTTGTGGTAAAAGTGGATGTGTGTAACGTCCAGAAGGAATCGTTTCCGACCCCATAAAGTATATATATTCTTGATCAGCATCAATAGCCGAGTCGATTGAGCCCTGTCTGTCTGTCCGTCCGTCCGTCCGTCCGTCCGTCCGTCCGTCCGTCTGTCCGTCCCCTTCAGCGCCTAGTGCTCAAAGACTATAAGAGCTAGAGCAACGATGTTTTGGATCCAGACTTCTGTGATATGTCACTGCTACAAACATATTTCAAAACTTCGCCCCGCCACTTCCGCCCCCACAAAGGACGAAAATCTGTGGCATCCACAATTTTAAAGATATGAGAAAACCAAAAACGTAGAATTGTAGAGAATGACCATATCTTTAAGACTGCGGAATCTGAATTAGATCGTATCATTATTATAGCCAGCATCAAGAACACAATTTCATTTTTTCTCGCCCTGTCTCTCTCTCTAACACACACGTAGCATAGGCGGCTTTGCTTAGAGTAAAACATTAGCGCCTAGATCTCAGAGACTACAAAAGCTAGAGCAACCAAATTTGGTATCCACACTCCTAATATATCGGACCGAGACGAGTTTGTTTCAAAATTTCGCCACACCCCCTTCCGCCCCGCAAAGGACGAAAATCTGGGGATATTCAAAAATCTCAGAGACTATTAAGGCTAGAGTAACAAAATTTGGTATCCGCACTCCTGTTAGATCTTACTATAAAACGTGTATCTCAAAATTTCGCCCCACCCCCTTCCGCCCACACAAAGGACGAAAATCTGTTGCATCCACAATATTGCACATTCGAGAAAACTAAAAACGCAGAATCATAGATAATGACCATATCTATCAGATTGCTGAATCTGGATCAGATCAGATCATTTTTATAGCCAATAGGAACAAATCAATTTGCAGTGGCTACGCAGCGCCCGACGTCACGCTCAGACTGATTTTCTGTCTCTCTCGCACGCACTCTTTGTCGTGTCGTTTAATATTAGCGGCGTCTGCCGGAGGAGAGCCATACTGACTTAGTATCGGGTATAACCGTAGAGTTCCGGTGTCCGCAGCAACTCACAACGTTCCCCTCGTTATACCCGATACTCAAAATGAGTATTGGGGTATATTAGATTTGTGGTAAAAGTGGATGTGTGTAACGTCCAGAAGGAATCGTTTCCGACCCCATAAAGTATATATATTCTTGATCAGCATCAATAGCCGAGTCGATTGAGCCCTGTCTGTCTGTCCGTCTGTCCGTCCCCTTCAGCGCCTAGTGCTCAAAGACTATAAGAGCTAGAGCAACGATGTTTTGGAACCAGACTTCTGTGATATGTCACTGCTACAAAAATATTTCAAAACTTCGCCCCGCCCACTTCCGCCCCCACAAAGGACGAAAATCTGTGGCATCCACAATTTTAAAAATATGAGAAAACCAAAAACGTAGAGTTGTAGAGAATGACCATATCTTTAAGACTGCGGAATCTGAATTGGATCGTATTATTATTATAGCCAGCATCAAGAAAACAATTTCATTTTTTCTCGCCCTGTCTCTCTCTAACACACACGTAGCATAGGCGGCTTTGCTTAGAGTAAAACATTAGCGCCTAGATCTCAGAGACTATAAAAGCTAGAGCAACCAAATTTAGTATCCACACTCCTAATTTATCGGACCGAGACGAGTTTGTTTCAAATTTTTGCCACACCCCCTTCCTCCCCCGCAAAGGACGAAAATCTGGGGCATCCACAAATCTCAGAGACTATTAAGGCTAGAGTAACCAAATTTGGTATCCGCACTTCTGTTAGATCTCACTATAAACCGTATATCTCAGAATTTCGCCTCACCCCCTTCCGCCCCACAAAAGACGAAAATCTGTTGCATCCACAATATTGCAGATTCGAGAAAACTAAAAACGCAGAATCATAGATAATGACCATATCTATCAGATTGCTGAATCTGGCTCAGATCAGATCATTTTTATAGCCAAAAGGAACAAATCAATTTTCAGTGTCTACGCAGCGCCCGACGTCACGCTCAGACTGATTTTCTGTCTCTCTCGCACGCACTCTTTGTCGTGTCGTTTAATAATAGCGGCGTCTGCCGGAGGAGAGCCATACTGACTTAGTATCGGGTATAACTGTAGAGTTGCGGTGTCCGCAGCAACTCACAACGTTCCCCTCGTTATACCCGATACTCAAAATGAGTATTGGGGTATATAAGATTTGTGGTAAAAGTGGATGTGTGTAACGTCCAGAAGGAATCGTTTCCGACCCCATAAAGTATATATATTCTTGATCAGCATCAATAGCCGAGTCGATTGAGCCCTGTCTGTCTGTCCGTCCGTCCGTCTGTCCGTCCCTTCAGCGCCTAGTGCTCAAAGACTATAAGAGCTAGAGCAACGATGTTTTGGATCCAGACTTCTGTGATATGTCACTGCTACAAAAATATTTCAAAACTTCGCCCGCCACTTCCGCCCCACAAAGGACGAAAATCTGTGGCATCCACAATTTTAAAGATATGAGAAAACCAAAAACGTAGAATTGTAGAGAATGACCATATCTTTAAGACTGCGGAATCTGAATTGGATCGTATTATTATTATAGCCAGCATCAAGAAAACAATTTCATTTTTTCTCGCCCTGTCTCTCTCTAACACACACGTAGCATATTCGGCTTTGCTTAGAGTAAAACATTAGCGCCTAGATCTCAGAGACTATAAAAGCTAGAGCAACCAAATTTAGTATCCACACTCCTAATATATCGGACCGAGACGAGTTTGTTTCAAAATTTTGTCACACCCCCTTCCTCCCACGCAAAGGACGAAAATCTGGGGCATCCACAAATCTCAGAGACTATTAAGGCTAGAGTAACCAAATTTGGTATCCGCACTCCTGTTAGATCTTACTATAAAACGTGTATCTCAAAATTTCGGCCCACCCGTTCCGCCACACAAAGAACGAAAATCTGTTGCATCCACAATATTGCACATTCGAGAAAACTAAAAACGCAGAATCATAGATAATGACCATATCTATCAGATTGCTGAATCTGGATCAGATCAGATCATTTTTATAGCCAATAGGAACAAATCAATTTGCAGTGGCTACGCAGCGCCCGACGTCACGCTCAGACTGATTTTCTGTCTCTCTCGCACGCACTCTTTGTCGTGTCGTTTAATATTAGCGGCGTCTGCCGGAGGAGAGCCATACTGACTTAGTATCGGGTATAACCGTAGAGTTGCGGTGTCCGCAGCAACTCACAACGTTCCCCTCGTTTTTTTTGGTTTTGTTGTCGGAAATACGTTTAGCAAGGCTGTGCTATTGCACTAGTCTGAAATATTAAGTTTTAATGTTATGTTATATGTATATAAATGATATAAATACTAACGGGTTCTTTCAAATTAAAAAGCTGCAAGAGAAGCAGCTTTAACTGAGCTCTGGCGAGCATCAGGCTTATTGGGTTCTGCAGCAATACTCGTCTTAACCGTGGATCCAAGTAGATACTGCAAACGATTGCATCGCACCCCAAAAGGCTCTCCTCTCTGTCACAGATGCTTTGGCTCAAAGCTTGGCTTTCACTGGTACTTGCTGCTGCCACAGTGGCTTGAGCTCCAGCCATAGCTTGTAGAAGTCACCCATGAATATTGAGTGCTTTGTAATTTTACTGTTGCAAGGTATGCCGGTTCCAGGGTATTAAGAAGCCTTTTCAAGTCTCTCCACTCAGCTGCAGCTCCCGTTAGTATTTATATCATTTTATAAATACAACATAACATATTAAAAACGAGGGGAACGTTGTGAGTTGCTGCGGACACCGCAACTCTACGGTTATACCCGATACTAAGTCAGTATAACTCTCCTCCGGCAGACGCCGCTAATATTAAACGACACGACAAAGAGTGCGTGCGAGAGAGACAGAAAATCAGTCTGAGCGTGACGGCGGGCGCTGCGTAGCCACTGCAAATTGATTTGTTCCTTTTGGCTATAAAAATTATCTGATCTGGTCCAGATTCAGCAATCTGATAGATATGGTCGTTATCTATGATTCTGCGTTTTTAGTTTTCTCGAATGTGCAATATTGTGGATGCAACAGATTTTCGTTCTTTGTGGGGGCGGAAGGGGGTGGGGCGAAATTCTGAGATAAACGTTGTGAGTTGCTGCGGACACCGCAACTCTACAGTTATACCCGATACTAAGTCAGTATGGCTCTCCTCCGGCAGACGCTGCTAATATTAAACGACTAGACAAAGAGTGCGTGCGGGAGAGTCAGAAAATCAGTCTGAGCGTCACGTCGGGCGCTGCGTAGCCAGTGCAAATTGATTTGTTCCTTTTGGCTATAAAAATTATCTGATCTGGTCCAGATTCAGCAATCTGATAGATATGGTCGTTATCTATGATTCTGCGTTTTTAGTTTTCTCGAATGTGCAATATTGTGGATGCAACAGATTTTCGTTCTTTGTGGGGGCGGAAGAGGGTGGGGCGAAATTCTGAGATATACGTTTTATAGTGAGATCTAACAGAAGTGCGGATGCCAAATTTGGTTACTCTAGCCTTAACAGTCTCTGAGATTTGTGGATGCCCCAGATTTTTGTCCTTTGCGGGGGCGGAAGGGGGTGTGGCGAAATTTGGACACGAAACGGTCAAGGTCCGATATCACAGGAGTGTGGATACCAAATTTGGTTGCTCTGGCTCTTATAGGTTCTGAGATCCTTGAACTCATATTTTGCAATTGGCAAAACCGACCATGAAACCTGTGTGTTAGAGAGAGACAGAGCGAGAAAGAATGAAATTGTTTTCTTGATTCTGGCTATAATAATTATACGATCTGGTTGAGATTTTACATTCTAAAACATATAGTCATCCTCTACGATTCTGCGTTTTTGGTTTTATCGTATCTTTAAAAATGTAGATGCCACAGATTTTCGTCCTTTGTGGGGCGGAAGTGGGCGGGGCGAAGTTTTGAAATATTTTTGTAGCAGTGACATATCACAGAAGTCTGGATACAAAACATCGTTGCTCCAGCTCTTATAGTCTTTGAGCACTAGGCGCTGAAGGGGACGGACAGACGGACGACGGACAGACGGACAGACGGACAGACGGACGGACGGACAGACAGACAGGGCTCAATCGACTCGGCTATTGATGCTGATCAAGAATATATATACTTTATGGGGTCGGAAACGATTCCTTCTGGACGTTACACACATCCACTTTTACCACAAATCTAATATACCCCAATACTCATTTTGAGTATCGGGTATAACGAGGGGGAACGTTGTGAGTTGCTGCGGACACCGCAACTCTACAGTTATACCCGATACTAAGTCAGTATGGCTCTCCTCCGGCAGACGCTGCTAATATTAAACGACACGACAAAGAGTGCGTGCGAGAGAGACAGAAAATCAGTCTGAGCGTGACGTCGAGCGCTGCGTAGCCAGTGCAAATTGATTTGTTCCTTTTGGCTATAAAAATTATCTGATCTGGTCCAGATTCAGCAATCTGATAGATATGGTCGTTATCTATGATTCTGCGTTTTTAGTTTTCTCGAATGTGCAATATTGTGGATGCAACAGATTTTCGTTCTTTGTGGGGGCGGAAGGGGGTGGGGCGAAATTCTGAGATATACGTTTTATAGTGAGATCTAACAGAAGTGCGGATGCCAAATTTGGTTACTCTAGCCTTAACAGTCTCTGAGATTTGTGGATGCCCCAGATTTTTGTCCTTTGCGGGGCGGAAGGGGGTGTGGCGAAATTTGGACACGAAACGGTCAAGGTCCGATATCACAGGAGTGTGGATACCAAATTTGGTTGCTCTGGCTCTTATAGGTTCTGAGATCCTTGAACTCATATTTTGCAATTGGCAAAACCGACCATGAAACCTGTGTGTTAGAGAGAGACAGAGCGAGAAAGAATGAAATTGTTTTCTTGATTCTGGCTATAATAATTATACGATCTGGTTGAGATCTTACATTCTAAAACATATAGTCATTCTCTACGATTCTGCGTTTTTGGTTTTATCGTATCTTTAAAAATGTGGATGCCACAGATTTTCGTCCTTTGTGGGGGCGGAAGTGGGCGGGGCGAAGTTTTGAAATATTTTTGTAGCAGTGACATATCACAGAAGTCTGGATACAAAACATCGTTGCTCCAGCTCTTATAGTCTTTGAGCACTAGGCGCTGAAGGGGACGGACAGACGGACGGACGGACAGACGGACAGACGGACGGACGGACAGACAGGCAGGGCTCAATCGACTCGGCTATTGATGCTGATCAAGAATATATATACTTTATGGGGTCGGAAACGATTCCTTCTGGACGTTACACACATCCACTTTTACCACAAATCTAATATACCCCAATACTCATTTGAGTATCGGGTATAACGAGGGGGAACGTTGTGAGTTGCTGCGGACACCGCAACTCTACAGTTATACCCGATACTAAGTCAGTATGGCTCTCCTCCGGCAGACGCTGCTAATATTAAACGACACGACAAAGAGTGCGTGCGAGAGAGACAGAAAATCAGTCTGAGCGTGACGTCGAGCGCTGCGTAGCCAGTGCAAATTGATTTGTTCCTTTTGGCTATAAAAATTATCTGATCTGGTCCAGATTCAGCAATCTGATAGATATGGTCGTTATCTATGATTCTGCGTTTTTAGTTTTCTCGAATGTGCAATATTGTGGATGCAACAGATTTTCGTCCTTTGTGTGGGCGGAAGGAGGTGAGGCGAAATTTTGAGATACACGTTTTATAGTAAGATCTAACAGAAGTGCGGATACCAAATTTGGTTACTCTAGCCTAAATAGTCTCTGAGATTTTTGAATATCCCAGATTTTCGTCTTTTGCGGGGGCGGAAGGGGTGTGGCGAAATTTTGAAACAAACTCGTCTCGGTCCGATATATTAGGAGTGTGGATACCAAATTTGGTTGCTCTAGCTTTTATAGTCTCTGAGATCTAGGCGCTAATGTTTTACTCTAAGCAAAGCCGCCTATGCTACGTGTGTGTTAGAGAGAGACAGGGCGAGAAAAAATGAAATTGTTTTCTTGATGCTGGCTATAATAATAATACGATCCAATTCAGATTCCGCAGTCTTAAAGATATGGTCATTCTCTACAATTCTACGTTTTTGGTTTTTTTCATATCTTTAAAATTGTGGATGCCACAGATTTTCGTCCTTTGTGATGGCGGAAGTGGGCGGTGAGAAGTTCTGAAATATTTTTGTAGCAGTGACATATCACAGAAGTCTGGGTCCAAAACATCGTTGCTCTAGCTCTTATAGTCTTTGAGCACTAGGCGCTGAAGGGGACGGACAGACGGACGGACGGACAGACGGACGGACGGACAGACAGACAGGGCTCAATCGACTCGGCTATTGATGCTGATCAAGAATATATAATACTTTATGGGGTCGGAAACGATTCCGTCTGGACGTTACACACATCCAATTTTACCACAAATCTAATATACCCAATACTCATTTTGAGTATCGGGTATAATTAATATTTCAGACTAGTGCAATAGCACAGCCTTGCTCAAGCAGCTCAAGCGCGACAACTTCGTTCGGTACATCGCAAAACTCAAACACTGCTCGCTATTGAAACGAGTTTTTTGCAAACTATTGAGGTAGCTTCAGAAGACGAAACTGAGGATGGAGAGCGAGCAGATCTCATCAAGAAAGGATATGCCGAAATTGACGACTATACCCCAAATCCAATTTGCTTGACCTCCAATATTATGGAGTATTGGAGGAGCTTCGATACCGTTTCCCTAACTTATACCAGCTGGCCAAAGTGGTGCACTCAGTTCCTGCGACCCAAGTTAGTTTGAGAGATAATTTTCGACACTTAAAATTATGCTCACTGATCAGGGATGCAACCTCGCGGACGAATCATTGTCGAAATTACTTTTTGTAAAATTAAATAAAACTTATTAATTAAACGTATTTCTGAAAATTTTAGCGAAGGGTGTAGCTTTGTGGTCCTTTGGACAAGGATATGCAATAATATTAGCGAACATTCTAATACACAAGCCGAAAATTCATGTTGAGTTTTATTTTAAGCGAAAAAAATTAAAATCATAGATAATCATTATTATTATTTAGTTTTATTTTTTTGATCAAGAATAATGATTAAGTCTAAGTTGTATCAAATTACTCGAAAATAATGATTATCTGTGAAGAAAATCGTAAAAAATCAAAAGTTCACAAATCATGGGCGGCAATGCAGAGATTGTACAAAAATAAAGATTTTGGTGTAAATAGTGTTTTTCTAGTCATTAAAAGTAAGAGATTTTTCGATTAAAAAAAAAAAATTTTATTTACGGTCCTGTTTATTACTATTCAATGCATGTTTGCCGTCATACGTTTGACCTTCAGAATACCGTAAATATACCGATAAACGAGGGGAACGTTGTGTTAGAGAGAGACAGGGCGAGAAAAAATGAAATTGTTTCTTGATGCTGGCTATAATAATTATACGATCTGGTTCAGATTTTGCACTCTAGAAGATATAGTCATCTTCTACGATTCTGCGTTTTTAGTTTTCTCGTATCGTCGAAATTGTGGATGCCACAGATTTTCGCCTTTGTGGGGCGGAAATGGGCGGGGCAAGTTTTAAAATAAACAAACAAAAAAAAAAAAAATTTCTGTACTTTAACACATCTTGTTTTTTGCATAAATATAATCTCCTATGTTTTATGTTTTCACGAATGTTAGATTTGAATGTATTAATAAAATAAATTGCTGCAAAGCTAAATAAAAAAAAATTATTAAAATATCTTAGCGAGAGCATTACGGAAATTGCTTATTTGGGAACAATGAGCAATGTTGATGAAATAAAAATCGATCAGCCTGCTCTAGTTTTGAAAATTCCCCCGAGAACGATGATGAGCACAGAAAACGGCTGGAGATAGAAGAATTAATTGCTCAGAGCGACAACCAAAATATATCTTTGAATACTCTAAAAAAAGTTAGCCTTGACGTCCTATGGATTGGTAACGATAATTTGCGACGGATTCTGTGCCTCAGTTGGCTGGCGTTGATGTGACTAGTTAGAGCGAGCTCCAACTCTTGATGAATTTTCAAAACCACCTGAATACAACCAAGTAGTCTTGGATGTAAATCGTCTCTAAAAAAGATTTTCCTCCTGGAATACATATAACAACGTATTGCACTTCAGGACCAACTTACCGTTCTTATTCTACGGGTTATTAAAAAGTATCCGAATCTGCGCTACTATCAAGTTATAATGATGTGGCAGTTACATTTCTCCTGGTGCTGGAGAAAAAGTGGCGTATGCTATATGGAGCAACTGTCACACGCACTTCTCCGAGTGCATGCAAGAGACAAATGGAGGCCACCAAAGGCGGCTGATGTTATCTGGCCTGTTGTAAATTTTGAGAGCCAGAACTTTACCAGTTTCTTCAACGTTCTACGGTAGGCACTTTGTTCGCTTTACCGTGGTACTTGACTGGTTTGGACACAGTTTAAATCATACAAAGCTGTAGTCCGTCTATACGATACTTTCTTGCTCACCATGTATCACCAATCTTCGTGACGGCAGCGATTTTACTGCATCGTTCAATATGAAATATTTAAGGAGGACTGTGATATGGCATCAGTGCATTGTCTTTTATCAAGGCTACCAGAAGATTTGCCATTTGAAGTTTATTGAAAACTTCCAGCAAGCTATATGATAAGTACAGCTTGACTGTAATAGAAAAGGAAGTTGAAATTCTAATTCTTAAAGAAAAAGAACAGAGGAACGTCGAAGAAAAGCTGCTTCTGGAGCGACGAAAGAAGCTTACGCGCTCTGTGTCCAAAATCCAAGCTACAGCTTAAGCCACTGGTTCCCAAACTTATGACACCAAAGTCTTTGCTAGTGACAACAGCTGTTTCTATTGTAGTTGCGTTGTGGCATATTACTACAAGAACCAGTATCTGGCGGCGGGATCAGTGAGTTTCGGATGCTTATTTTTTTTCTAGTCCCGAGATATATAGTCCATTCGTCCGAAATTGGATTTGTATGGCTGAGGTTTTCGCTTTAACGTCTTAATGTCTTTCAAATAAATAGGTAAAATTGGCATGGCCAAGAATTCTTATATTTTAACTAAGTGTGCTGAAGTCGATTTTATGAATTCTAAATTGAATGAATTTATCTATTTTGGCATATGAATGTAAATAATAGTGAATAATATTTGTTTTTACGAACAAAAATATTACAAATAAACAATAAGTATAAACAAAATATTCTTGTAGCAGTGAATATTACAGAAGTCTGGATCCAAACATGGTTGCTCTAGCTCTTATAGTCTTTGAGCACTAGGCGCTGAAGGGGACGGACAGACGACAGACGGACGGACGGACAGACGGACAGACAGACTGGCTCAATCGACTTGGCTATTGTTGCTGATCAAGAATATATATACTTTATGGGTCGGAACGATTCCTTTTGGACGTTAAACACAATCAACTTTTACCACAAATCTAATATACCCAATACTCATTTTGAGTATCGGGTATAACGAGGGGGAACGTTGTGAGTTGCTGCGGACACGCAACTCTACAGTTATACCCGATACTAAGTCAGTATGGCTCTCCTCCGGCAGACGCCGCTAATATTAAACGACACGACAAAGAGTGCGTGCGAGAGAGACAGAAAATCAGTCTGAGCGTGACGTCGGCGCTGCGTAGCCACTGCAAATTGATTTGTTCCTATTGGCTATAAAAATGATCTGATCTGATCCAGATTCAGCAATCTGATAGATATGGTCATTATCTATGATTCTGCGTTTTTAGTTTTCTCGAATGTACAATATTGTGGATGCAACAGATTTTCGTCTTTGTGTGGGCGGAAGGGGTGGGTGAAATTTGAGATACACGTTTTATAGTAAGATCTAACAGGAGTGCGGATACCAAATTTGGTTACTCTAGCTTAATAGTCTCTGAGATTTTGAATATCCCAGATTTTCGTCCTTTGCGGGGCGGAAGGGGTGTGGCGAAATTTTGAAACAAACTCGTCTCGGTCCGATATATTAGGAGTGTGGTACCAAATTTGGTTGCTCTAGCTTTTATAGTCTCTGAGATCTAGCGCTAATGTTTTACTCTAAGCAAAGCCGCCTATGCTACGTGTTGTTAGAGAGAGACAGGGCGAGAAAAAATGAAATTGTTTTCTTGATGCTGGCTATAATAATAATACGATCCAATTCAGATTCCGCAGTCTTAAAGATATGGTCATTCTCTACAATTCTACGTTTTTGGTTTTCTCATATCTTTAAAATTGTGGATGCCACAGATTTTCGTCCTTTGTGGGGGCGGAAGTGGGCGGTGCAGAAGTTTGAAATATTTTTGTAGCAGTGACATATCACAGAAGTCTGGATCCAAAACATCGTTGCTCTAGCTCTTATAGTCTTTGAGCACTAGGCGCTGAAGGGGACGGACAGACAGACGGACAGACGGACAGACAGACAGGGCTCAATCGACTCGGCTATTGATGCTGATCAAGAATATATATACTTTATGGGTCGGAAACGATTCCTTCTGGACGTTACACACATCCACTTTTACCACAAATCTAATATACCCCAATACTCATTTTGAGTATCGGGTATAACGAGGGGAACGTTGTGAGTTGCTGCGGACACCGCAACTCTACAGTTTATACCCGATACTAAGTCAGTATGGCTCTCCTCCGGCAGACGCCGCTAATATTAAACGACACGACAAAGAGTGCGTGCGAGAGAGACAGAAAATCAGTCTGAGCGTGACGTCGGGCGCTGCGTAGCCACTGCAAATTGATTTGTTCCTATTGGCTATAAAAATGATCTGATCTGATCCAGATTCAGCAATCTGATAGATATGGTCATTATCTATGATTCTGCGTTTTTAGTTTTCTCGAATGTGCAATATTGTGGATGCAACAGATTTTCGTCCTTTGTGTGGGCGGAAGGGGGTGGGGCGAAATTTTGAGATACACGTTTTATAGTAAGATCTAACAGGAGTGCGGATACCAAATTTGGTTACTCTAGCCTTAATAGTCTCTGAGATTTTTGAATATCCCCAGATTTTCGTCCTTTGCGGGGGCGGAAGGGGGTGTGGCGAAATTTTGAAACAAACTCGTCTCGGTCCGATATATTAGGAGTGTGGATACAAATTTGGTTGCTCTAGCTTTTATAGTCTCTGAGATCTAGGCGCTAATGTTTTACTCTAAGCAAAGCCGCCTATGCTACGTGTGTGTTAGAGAGAGACAGGGCGAGAAAAAAATGAAATTGTTTTCTTGATGCTGGCTATAATAATAATACGATCCAATTCAGATTCCGCAGTCTTAAAAGATATGGTCATTCTCTACAATTCTACGTTTTTGGTTTTTCTCATATCTTTAAAATTGTGGATGCCACAGATTTTCGTCCTTTGTGGGGGCGGAAGTGGGCGGTGGCAAGTTTTGAAATATTTTTGTAGCAGTGACATATCACAGAAGTCTGGATCCAAAACATCGTTGCTCTAGCTCTTATAGTCTTTGAGCACTAGGCGCTGAAGGACGGACAGACGACAGACACGGACGGACAGACAGACAGGGCTCAATCGACTCGGCTATTGATGCTGATCAAGAATATATATACTTTATGGGTCGGAAACGATTCCTTCTGGACGTTACACACATCCACTTTTACCACAAATCTAATATACCCCAATACTCATTTTGAGTATCGGGTATAACGAGGGGGAACGTTGTGAGTGCTGCGGACACCGCAACTCTACGTTATACCCGATACTAAGTCAGTATGGCTCTCCTCCGGCAGACGCCGCTAATATTAAACGACACGACAAAGAGTGCGTGCGAGAGAGACAGAAAATCAGTCTGAGCGTGAAGTCGGGCGCTGCGTAGCCACTGCAAATTGATTTGTTCCTATTGGCTATAAAAATGATCTGATCTGATCCAGATTCAGCAATCTGATAGATATGGTCATTATCTATGATTCTGCGTTTTTAGTTTTCTCGAATTGCAATATTGTGGATGCAACAGATTTTCGTCTTTTGTGGGGCGGAAGGGGTGGGGCGAAATTTTGAGATATACGTTTTTATAGTAAGATCTAACAGAAGTGCGGATACCAAATTTGGTTACTCTAGCCTTAATAGTCTCTGAGATTTTGAATATCCCCAGATTTTCGTCCTTTGCGGGGGCGAAGGGTGTGGCAAAATTTGAAACAAACTCGTCTCGTCCGATATATTAGGAGTTGGATACCAAATTTGGTTGCTCTAGCTTTTATAGTCTCTGAGATCTAGGCGCTAATGTTTTACTCTAAGCAAAGCCGCATATGCTACGTGTGTGTAGAGAGAGACAGGCGAGAAAAAATGAAATTGTTTTCTTGATGCTGGCTATAATTAATATACGATCCAATTCAGATTCCGCATCTTAAAGATATGTCATTCTCTACAATTCTCCGTTTTAGGTTTCTCATATCTTCAAAATTGTGGATGCCACAGATTTTCGTCCTTTGTGGGGGCGGAAGTGGCGGGCAAGTTTTGAAATATTTTGTAGCAGTGACATATCACAGAAGTCTGGATCAAAACATCGTTGCTCTAGCTCTTATAGTCTTTGAGCACTAGCGCTGAAGGACGGACGGACGACGACGGACGACGAAGACGACAGACAGCTCAATCGACTCGGCTATTGATGCTGATCAAGAATATATATACTTTATGGGTCGGAAACGATTCCTTCTGGACGTTACACACATCCACTTTTACCACAAATTAATATACCCAATACTCATTTTGAGTATCGGGTATAAAAAACGAGGGGAACGTTGTGAGTTGCTGCGGACACCGCAACTCTACGGTTATACCCGAATACTAAGTCAGTATGGCTCTCCTCCGGCAAGACGCCGCTAATATTAAACGACACGACAAAGAGTGCGTGCGAGAGAGACAGAAAATCAGTCTGAGCGTGACGTCGGGCGCTGCGTAGCCACTGCAAATTGATTTGTTCTAATGCTATAAAAATGATCTGATCTGATCCAGATCAGCAATCTGATAGATATGGTCATTATCTATGATTCTGCGTTTTTAGTTTTCTCGAATGTGCAATATTGTGGATGCAACAGATTTTCGTCCTTTGTGTGGGCGGAAGGGGGTGGGGCGAAATTTTGAGATACACGTTTTATAGTAAGATCTAACAGGAGTGCGGATACCAAATTTGGTTACTCGAGCCTTAATAGTCTCTGAGATTTTTGAATATCCCCAGATTTGCGTCCTTTGCGCGGGCGGAAGGGGGTGTGGGAA